>NW_013524996.1:246889-249302 GCF_000836215.1 Papilio polytes | reverse complement strand
CTAGCTGTTGCCCTTCGTCCCTATGGTATTACAAAACATACGAACTATTTAAACAACAAAAAACTAAGTATCCCGCAGGAACCGGACATTTCTCGGAGATGAACCTTATCCCATGTGTACTCCAGACTTTGTTTTATATCTGTGCCAAATTTCAATAAGGTATGTGGAACCGTTGCAGAATGATCGAGTAAACATTAAAAAACTAATTTAATGAATCCCACGGGAACCGTAACTATTCCCGGGAAAATAAGTAGCCTATGTGTTCTTCGAGACTATGCTTTATATCTGTGCAAAATTTCATGGAGATCCATTCAGCCGTTTAGGCTACAAACGCTTACAAACATCCATCCATCCATCCATCCATCTAAACTTTCGCATTTATAATATTACTATGATATAGCATAGAGTATAGATTAGTATGATATATTCTCACTTTAATAGTACGATCCCCGCTGGCACTGACTATGTATTTCTCGTCAAAGTCGACCACATTAACAGCAGCGCGGTGGCCGACCAGTACCCGCCGCAGCATTATCTCTGTCGTCGACGTCATGTCCCATACTGCTATCGAACGGTCCTGGAAAACATTACATTATTATATCCCTTAAATGTATCTTTATCAAATGTATATATAACTAGCTTTCGCCCGCGAATACGTCCGCGTGGTATTAAAAGAAACAAAAGTGAGTAGTCTATGTGTTCTTCCGGACTATCCTCTACATCTATACCAAATTTCATCGAGATCCGTTCAGCCGTTTAGGCTACAAACTATAACAAACATCCATCCACCTAATCGCATTTATAATATTAATATGATATATTGGGTGTTTTTTCATATTTTTTCATAATAATTTTAAACAATTAATATGAAAAAACACTCAATATATTTATTACCTAAATAATTTCCAGGGAGACTTAAAAACCATGCATTTAAGAGATATTATTTACTAGCTTTTGCCCGTCACTCCGTCCGCGTGAAATTATAAAAAAAAAAATCAAAAATATGCAACCTGTCTATACATGTCTGACTTTCATCGAGATCCGTTCATCAGGGTACAAACATCCATCCATTTCACATTTATCTTACTAATATCATAAATGCGAAAGTTTAGATGGATGGATGTTAGTTTGTAGCCTAAACTGCTAAACAGATTTCGATGAAATTTGGCATAGACGTGGTGGATTGTCTGAAAGAACACATAGGCTACTCATTTTTTTTAATTCCACGCGTTCGGAGTCGCGTGCGACAGCTAGTAACAGTAATTTAAGTCCCTTTCTCTTTACCACCCTTTTCTTATAAGGAGAGGATGAGAAGGGGATGTGGATTTGACGGAGGAGATACATATGAAAGGGAAATATCCTCTTTATGTGCATCTCCTCTGTCGGATAAGGGTAGGCAACCAAAACGCAAAATACGCGCTAGTCGTGGAGTTGCGGAAACCGTAGCCCCTACTACTACTAAGGGTAGGCAACGCATCTGCAATAGCGGATGTCTGGGCAGCGGTCACTTCGCCATTTTGGCGAATTGACGTGGCCGCTTGCTCGTTTGCCACCTTATGTTATGTAAAAAAAAAGTATATATTTATTATCATACCTTACTGCACGTAACCATCATTCCATTACAGAACCTGAGATGCAGCACAGCCTCGCAGTGGTGTATGAGGGTGTTCAGCATGGCTCCGGTGGCCACATCCCACACTCGTACTGTGCTGTCCGAGGAGCCGGAGATGATTGCTCTCTCATCATACTGCAGGCAGAGTACTGACCCTGTATGTCCTTGCAGCTCCTGGAATTCACATAATATAGTGTTACCTTGCTCTATTAAAAAAAACATACAGATGAATTGAGTACCTCCTTTTGGGAAGTCATTTAAAAACATAGCCTATGTTACTTATTGTCAGCTTTTTAATGTTGCAAGAATCTTTTAAATCAGTCCCGTAGTTATTTAGTTATTTCAATGCTTACAAAAAAAAAAGATTTTTCCTCTTTATAATATTAGTATAGATAAAATCAGCCAGCTCAGTATATGTCACAACTGAAGGGGAGCCTACCCTAAGTTTTAGGTTATAGTCAACCGCACTGCGGAACTTCACACATATCTTTGTATTTCTCTCTCACCGTAAGAACGTCAGGTAAATTGCACATTAAATTAATTAAGAAAATTAGTACGGTGTAGAGTTGGCGCAACACTAGATTATCGGCATTAACGTCACATCCCTAGCTGACAGCTGTCAATGTCATTAGAAGGACTGGAATATGCGCGCGTTCGGGACTTGACGTTTGACAGCGCTGACGCTCGGTTGAAGTTAGGTTATAATTTCTGGAAAAAGTGGTTTTGTTCAGTTTATATTGTTGATTTTATCTTGTTGAGGCTTTATTATTATTTTTTGGTGGTGGGTGTTAAGTTATCTTA
>NW_013524996.1:230794-242699 GCF_000836215.1 Papilio polytes | reverse complement strand
ATACTTTCAATTATCTTCAACCTTGACGTTGGCGAAATCATCGAAATAACGATGGGGTCCACTAAACATTAAAAGAAGAAGAAGAAGAAGATGCGCGCGTTCCTGACGGGAGCGCTAGTTCTGTGTTAAATATCGCTATTTACAATTATATTTTTGTTTAAAAATAAGAATAATAATAGCATTATGCAGCTCGTCCACCAAACTCAAGTTCTCTTCCCATCCTTTTGTTAAGGAAATGGTGGAAAGGAAAAGAGACTCGGAAATACTTCCACGCCTGTCTACTGCGTGGGGTGAACTCGGACGTTAATCTTTGGAACGTCACGAGGGCGACTAAAAAAATTACGTAGTCTGTCGCAACGATCGTGAGTGACGAGGCGAGATGCGCCTGACTTTGTATTTTATATGAATTTTGCCTTACAATAAATTCATACTATATATTCTACAGCGTATTTACCACTAGTCATGAGCTGAAAACGTGTACGCCGTATGAATTTTGATAAAAAATTTGAATAAAAAATGCGGGCACAGATATGTGACAAGACGGTCTAAGAGGGGTGCACAGATCTGTGTCAAAACGTTCGAAAGGTTAAAGCGGACTCTACCACTGTAAAAACAGCGTTGCCATGGTAACCACTTGAAAATAAGTGCGGAATAGAGTTAAACTTAGAAATAAACTAAGTATAAGCAAAACTTATAGTAATATACTACCTTTATTTGTAAGGCTGCATGTGATCTATACAATTCAAATATGACAATGAACCACCATTCACTATAATAGCGAATGCATTAACCTGTAGACCGAATTAGCAACACAAGACACACAAAAAAGGCATATTTTCCCTTCCTTTATACAAAACAAACTTTATATAAAGACTGAAATTTAGTATAACACACTTTATGACATACCTTGACACACTGTAACGTCTTCCTGTCCCATATCTTGATGGTATTATCTCTGAGTCCGGAGACAATCTTGTTATCATCATATTGTAAGCAGTAAACGCCTTTTGAATTCTCTGAACGACAGTTTATCCTCTGAAAATAAATAACATTGAAATTTACTAACTTTTGCCTGCGTATCTCTCTGCGTAGAATTAAAAAAACAAAAACAAAAGTGAGTAGACAATGTGTTCCAGAATATCCTCCACATCTATTTTAAAAACTAGTTCAAAAAAACCTTAAAACAAGAAATATAACACAACTAGCTTTCGCCCGCGTCTCCGTCGGCGTGGAGTTAAAAAAACAAAAGTGAGTAACCTATGTGTTCTTCCAGACTATCCTCTACATCTATACATTTCATTGAGATCCGTCCAGCCGTTTAGGCTACAAACACTAACAAACATCCATACATCTAAACTTTCGCATTTATAATATTAGTATGAGGTAATATTATTTAAGAATTTACGACTCAAACATAGTAAAAAAATATTTAAACGACTGTAGTAAACGAGTTGCTATCAGAATTCCCCAAAATAGTTATACAATACATACAAAAATACAAATCTTCCCTCTTTATAACCTGAGTATAGATTTAAAAAAAGCGGTCACAAAAATTGAAATATGATCGATTTTTTCAATAACGAAAGCAACGAAGATCCAATAACTTTTTTGTTTATTTGCTACATACAAAAATACAAATGTTTCCTCTTTATATTATTATATGTATCCTTGCGGCTGTTGCTTACTACTTCGACTGCGTGAAATTAAAAATATAGTAAAATACGTAGCCTGTTACTCCTGGCCATCTATAGCCCAGTAGCTTTTGAATTATTTCAACAGATACAAAATAATAAACAAAATCTTTCCTCTTTATTATATTAGTACTAGCTTTCTCCCGCGTCTCCTTCCGCGTGGAGTTAAAAAAAATAGCCTGTGTTCTTCCAGACTCTACACATCTCTAGACATCTATACATTTCATTGAAATCCGTTCAACAATTTAGGCTACAAACATCCATCCATCTAAACTTTCACATTTATAATATTAGTAAGATAGATATATATCTGGTATCCAGGATGGGTCTCACCTGCAAATTGTGCCTACCCATCCTCCAGTTGTCTTCAATAGATTGTATATCTTGTATAATCTTGGGGTACAGCTGTCGGTAGAAGCTGTGCGAGGGATGCTGACATCCGGGCTTCGGTTTGAATAAGTATAAAATCCTGTAAGAAAAAGTTATTTATCAGCTAGTTTTTGCACACGTTAGTCCCCGTGGAATAATGACAAACATTGGGTAGGCAGTGCTGCAATTGCGGATGTCTATGTGCAGCGGTCGCTTTACATTTCGGAGGATTCAGGTCGCTTGCGAGTTTGCCAACTTGCGTTATAAAAAAACATTAGGTAACATATATGTTCTTCCAAACTATCCTCTACATCTATACCAAACTAGCTGTTGCTTGCGACTTCGTCCGTATGGTATTAGAAAACATACGAACTATGTAAACGACAAAAAACTAAGTATCCCTCGGGAACCGAACATTTCTCTGGGATGAAGCCAAATTACAATAAGATATATTGAACCATTGCAGAATGATCGAGTAAACATTAAAAAACTAAATTAATGCATCCCAAGGAAACTGTAACTATTTCCGGGATAAAAAGTAGCCTATGTGTTCTTCCAGACTATGCTCCAAACTTGTGCCAAATTTCATTAAGATCCTTTCAGCCGTTTAGGCTACAAACTCTAACAAACATCCATCTAAACTTTGACAATTGAATTAAGAGATTTGAGAGTAATTGCTCACCATCCTCTTCTTTCAGCGAGCCCCCTCCATAAAGAATCAGTCCTGACTTTCCGTTCCACCAGCTTCTTCCACAGCATACCCTCGCTGATGACGCGCTGCCACTCTCTGCAGACCAGCTCGGCCGCGCACAGAGAGTTCGCGTCTAAATATGATAGGATATTCTCCGCTACATGGTCTAGACCTTTCTCTGAAATATTAAAAATTGCTTTTTTAGGAGAATATATTTTAGTTATAGATACAGAATATTAGTTTTCACCCGTAATTCTCTCAGATGGAATTAAAAAGTAAGTAGCCTATGTGTTCTTCCAGACTGTCTACATCTATGACAAATTCAATTGGGATACTTCTAGCAGTTTGACTACAAACTCTAAGATTTGTAGTAACAAATCCATACAACTAAATATGTTTGTAATCATCACATCATCACCAGCTCACTATACGTCCCCACCGAGGGGCTCAGAGCCTACCCTAAGTAAGGGGTGACTAGGCCATAGTCAACCACACTGCACTGCGGGTTGACTTCACACATATCTTTGATTTCTTCACCGATATGTGCATCACGATGTTTTCCTTCACCGTAAGAACGTCGGGTAAATTATATACATATGAAAATTCGAAAAATTGAAAGTCACATTGGTAGGGCGGGATTCGAACCCAACACCTGTAGATTACAAGTCAAGTGTTCAAACCACTGAGCCACCGACGCTTGTAATGTCAAAGGAAAAATTCCAGATTTCGAGAAAATCATATTAAAAAAAATGTGTGTGTCTGTCTGTCCGCTAGTCGCGTTTATTTCGGCTAATCTCCGATAGCTGGGCCGATTTCGACCGGACTTTCACTGGAGGGTAGCTGACATAGACAGGCATATTATAGGCTTTGTTTTTAATTCTGCCCTATCAAATTTGTGTAACGGGTGGTCCAAATTTGCGTTAACGAAGTTTAAGGAACAGCTCGTTACAAGAATAGAACTAGTATTATATCTAGTACTCACTGGGCAGCATACTGATGAAGTCCCGCTGCAACATCGGCTTGAGGTATGCATTGATGTGTCCATGCTGGTAGTGACACATTCGCGCCAAAAGTTGCTCTACAAACTCCACCTGAAACAGGTATATTCAACATAATTTTCTCCTCTACTGTATAACCAGAGATATTCAAATACATAGAGGAGGCTTTGACACTTTTTTTTTTTTATAAAATAAGATGGCAAACGAGCATGCGACCACCTGAATCCACCGAAATGGAAAGCGACCTCTGCACATAAACATCCACAATTGTAGATGCGTTGCCTACCTTTCATTGACAGAGGAAGAGACATGGAGAGGACATTTCCCCTTCCCATGCATCTCCTCCACCGTCAAATCCACTTTTCTTTCCCATCCTTTCCTCTGGAGAAAAGGGTGGAAAGGGAAAGGACTAAATTTAGGCCTCCGGCACCACACTTATCAGACGAAACGCGGAATTGCTTCCACTTCACGCCTCTCTTCTGTGTGGTCGTGGTGTTACACTGGGCGAGCCGGCCCATTCGTGCGAAGATGTTAAAGCGGGCACTACCACTGTTACACTTCACTAGTCATTTTTCACATAACTAACGCTATCTATTCTTTCAAAACATGTCAATATAATTAATTGTTAAAATTGTCAACATGTGATACTATTTAGTTTATTGTATAACAAAAGATGTAACTTGTTATTTTGTAAAATGTTTTATTACATATCAATACACAAGGTAGTAGTAAAATTGGCAAATGATATAGTACCTTTCAGAGACATTGCCAGAGAAAAAAATTTTGTTCACTGTCTTATCTATATTTTATGAACAGCCATGTATATAACATGCTCTCTTATTTTTGGGATGGTTTTCCATAAGGAATAAAAACCCTTATAATGAATAAATGAATTCTTTACATCCCCACTGAGGGTCTCAGAGCCAAGTTAGTGACAAGACCAGTCTGAGCTGGCAAAATACGGAGTGACATCTTTGAATATCTTATACTATAAAAGAAAAACTTAGTAACAAATTAGTATAAAGGTATTCCGAAAATAATAAGTAATAACGCCATCTATAGTCCACTGAGAAAACTCTGATCATTTAAGCAAAAATCATTAGATACTTAATTAGAATCATAAATAGATCTAATACCAGTACAAAGAACTTATTAATGTTTAATTTACCTGGTCCGTTTCGTTCCATCTTGAAAATAAATTCAAACATGTGTTCCTCTCTGCGACGTACGCAGCCCCGCTGGGCGCGGGCCGCACTCCTGTGTCTAATGATGTCAGAGAAGTCACCTGGAAGACATAATTCACAAATATTAACAACCTAATATATACTTTAGTAATTAAAAATTATATTACCTTACAATCACACTAATATATCATACTAATATTACAAAGGCGAAAGTTTAGATAGATGGATGGATAGATGGATGTTTAATAGAGTTTGCAGCCTAAATGGCTGAACGGATCTCAATGAAATTTGGCATAGACATAGAACATAGTCTGGAAGAACACATAGGCTACTCACTTTTGTTTTCTTTTAATTCCACGCGGACGAAGTCGCCGGCGAAAGCTAGTCATACTAATAAATGCGAAAGTTTAGATGGATGGATGTTTGTTAGAGTTTGTAGCCTAAACAGCACAACTGATTTCGAAAAAATTTGGTATAGATGTAGAGGATAGTCTGAAATAACACTTAGGCTACACTTTTGATTTTTTTTAAATCCACGCGGACGGAGTCGCAGGCGAAAACTAATTATTATTATAGGTTTATGCTTTAGTTAGTTTTAAAAATTACGATTTCATCCACTTGATATTAAAAATGGTAAAAAATATAGCTTATGATACTCAGTCATAACATAGCTTTTTAATAGTGAAAAAAAATTGTAATCAGCCCAGTAATTTTTGAGTTACTTCAATACATACAAAAATACAAATCTTTCCTCTTTATAATATTAGTATAGACTATAGATATGTGTAGTCTAAACAAGACATATTATTACAATAATTTATAATAATAAGCAGTACTAATATGCAAAGTGTATCTTTTTGTTATGCTTACTAAACCATACATAACTACATACAAAATGGACTTAATTGCATTGATATAAATATTTGAAAACTATTGCATAATGAAACAAAACTAATTTAGTAGTCTATGTTATATTCCAGCCAGTAATCTTACTAATATTATAAACTAGCTTTCGCCCGGAACTCCGTCTGCGTGGAATCAAAAAGTTAGTAGCCTTTGTGGTCTTCAAGAATATCCTCACTATTAATACCAAATGTTATAAAAATCCGTTCAGCCGTTACGCTACAAACTCTAATATCCATCCATCGACAAATTTTCACATTTATATTAGTATGATGCGAAAGTTTAGATGGATGTTTGTTAGTTTGTAGCCTAGTTTAAACTAAATTTGACACAGATCTAGATAAATACTTTGGTAGAACACATAGGCTACTTATTAAATTTATTTTTTATTTCGTGCATATGTAGTCAGATGTGAAAGCTTATCTATCTACATTCCAAATAAATTCAGATAAATTCCAATTCTGTTACTATTGTTAGCTTTTTAACTATTTTGATGTATTCTGTATTCTTGAAGGTTATTTAGTCTGTGCTATAAATCAATAAATTTTTATTATAATTTGAAATAACAATATAAGCTTTGTAATTGTGATCCAAAACATTATTAAAATATTTATGTCATGGTTTTAAAATGTTGTAATTCTGCTTGTTATGTTTATAATCGGATAGGAGTCGGTTGTCAAAAATAAGGGTGTTGCATTAGCTCAACGATACAATGGCCATATTGGTAAGGTTATTCTGTGCAAATTTGAAGAAAACATGGGAGGTAATGAAGACTATATTTTATTAAAGCATAACATGGCTGTGACGCCCATTCTATATAGTAACAAACATCCATACAAACTGCATGCATTACAATATTAGCATGTGATTTCCAACAAGTTGAGGATAATCGCAATATATTTAAATATTCTCATTCAAACAGGAATTTGACATTGTTAATGCATTTACTTGAGGAAAATGTTATATTTTTGTGAACATGCTTCTAAAAGTACTTTTTTAACCTTTTTTTATTCAACTAGCTGAACAACTTTGTGTGCTTGGAGTTTAAAAATTCAAAATGAACTTTATCTTCTTACTTTAAGCGTAAACCACATAGTAATTTATTTATTTAAGCACAAAAAATATGTTTAATTAAATTCCAGAATTCTCTAAATTTATCAGTATTTCCCTACTATATACACCAGCTGTTGCTAGTGGGTTAACCAGCATAAAATTAAAAACATCATAAATAATGTAGCCTATGCTACTCACATATAAAGTGGATTTTTAACGGTGAAAGAACTTTAGAAAATAGCCCCGTAGTTTTTAAGTTATTGAAATACATACAAAAATACGAATTATTCGTCTTTTTAATATAAGTACAGAAAAAATATGATACAATCCCCAGTTTACTAGAACCTTAGTTCATAAATATACTTTAACACAATGGCCTCTGTACTCTAACTCAGAGGGGTAGACAGAGAACATGGTTTCCTATATAAAGGAGTTTTGGAACACAATTTAATACAATTCCATACATTTAGAATTTAATTAGAATAAGTCATATAAGAATCAATGGTGAAAATAATAAAATGACCTTTATTCTATAACTTCTTGAACATATAAGGTTCTATAACAATATACATTATATATCTTATAATATCTTACATTATGTGTTACACGGAAGAGTGGGACTTCCTAACACAAGTGCCTATTGGTTACTTAAAAGTCCCTACAACTGATTGATTTGTAACTTACTTGATTTAATATTAAAAATTATTCCTTTTTTATACATTATACTTTAGATGTATTAATTAATCTTGTTAAATTGCATATCTTTATATAATCAACAAACATCAGAGTTGTTTCATATAATTATTGTATTGTGTCTCTGAACACGAGTATTGAAAATTACGAAATAACTACGAAAGTGGCACACTACTGTATTTCTTGTTACGTACATAATGTACAGTTATTTTACAGTTAACGAAGTAGAAAGGAAGTATTTAAGGATGTCACGCCATGTTTACAGTGTTATATGACCCGTTTTTTACAATATTTTCGAGGTTCAAAACTATTTGTATTCAGATTTTATGGTTACCATGACGAAAAGTTCAATAATATTCAATGAGAGGCATTTAGAAGGATAATGATGTGTTTTTATTGATTTAATATTAATGGAAAGTACATTTTTATGTTCGAAAAATAGCATATGTAAACTTTTCAACTTAAATTAGGTTAAAAATATTCTAAGCTATATCCGCAATGCAGAAATGTTTAGGAACTTTGCTATTCATTTTTATTAATATATGAATAACTATCTAATGAATCAGTGGATATGAAATCATACATTTTAAGGATAAATTTTATCCTTTCTCCGAAATTATTATTTCAACTCGAAGGGTGTTGAAAGACAAAGATGGCGGATATTCCATGACATTACTATATTGCTCCAATTAAATATATAGAACAATACCTTCGGTGTCGGTGGATCTTCGACATTCCAATCAGTCTCCATTTTCGCTATTTCACTAAACACATTAATTATCTTACACAAATGTCACCACGAAAACGGCACCACTTTGCTAAAATAAATTCATCGTTCTCATGACGTCAAGCACTATTATTTTCTTTCAAAAAGCTGAGAAACTATTGGCAATGGATACGCGTCCTTTTACCAACCTTTTACCAAATAACAGATAATGTTAAATCGTTCGGATATTCACATTAGAAAGTGTGACAAGACTAACTTTGAAACGATTTTAAACTTCTTTCAAAAGGATGCTGGATTTTTTTTTATTTATTCAAAAGTTAAATAATAGTCCTTACAATTTTCTTCATTTAGAACTTTAAAAACTTTAGATATTTTGAGAAAAAACGTCTCATCATTAAGAAAGGTCAAATTATCCCATCAGTATAGTCAATACTGCATGGCAACATTGATTTCTTATTTGACAAGTCAAATTGACAATTGCCCTCTCACTTCCTCATCTCTTGATATTCTAATTCTTTGATGAAATTCATTATTTCATGCCTATTAATATTTTAATTATTTCTAGCAATTCAAAAGTCAAAACTGTGTCTTTACAAAATGTGCCATTATAAAGAAAAATTAACGACAGTAAAGATATATCTTAATATATGTTACTACATTAATTAGTGTTTGTTTTTCATGTTTTGTAGAGGATTTTTATCAAAAACAAACAATCGATTTTAGTGCTAATGATTTATTGGATTTTACTAAGGTGAGGTATAACCGTAGTTTGTACAAATTAAAAATATGTAATTTAGACCGTATATAATTGTGTTAGGTAAAAGGCTTTCGACCGAAACGAATGCCTTGTCTTTATTGTTATAAAAACGTGGGAATTTATTACAATTGCTACATGTTAAAAAACTTAAATTTCTAGCATATTTTTATGGAAGATTCCAAATTACAGTAAACGTGTTCTTTACGTTAAGTTAAATGGCCTTTCTTATTGTATTATTTTGCTAGTTTTCGTCCGCATTAAATTGAAAAAATAAGTAATAAAACCTATATGTTCTTCCAAATGTTCTACATCTATGTCAAATTTCATCACGATCCTTTCAGCAGTTTAGGACAAACTCTAACAAACATCATTTCAAACTTTTGCATTTAAAACTAAGATAAAATAATAATTATTAACATGAGTTATTTATATTTCAGTAATTGTATACAATGTTGGGCGATGATGTCGAGAATCGACATGACCCTCCGGGCGTCAACTCCCGATCACTGAGTGTTGCGCACACGGCTGCTGATTTAGAGGTACCAGCTTATTTAAATAGTAAACAAAACGAGTATTAGAATACATTACAAATGGTATAATGCTCTGATCTCACACTGGCTGTAAATGACTAGCTGTTGCTTATGACTTCATCTGCATGATTTTAAAAATAAAGCTAGTAGCTTTTGCCCGTGACTCCATCCGCGTTGTGTTAAAAAAAACAAGTGTCCTATGTGGTCTTCCAGACTATCCTCTATATCTATGCCAAATTTCATTGAGATCCGTTCAGCCGTTTAGGCTACAAACTCTAACAAACATCCATACATCTAAACTTTCACATTTATAATATTAGTTTGATATTACTCACTGATAATGAAGCTTAAAGTGGTAAAAGAATTTTTGAAATTGGTACAGTAGTTTTTGAGTTTTGAAGTAACTCAAAAACTACTGAACTTATTGTTTCATTAACCATGATTTGTCAGTATTCTTGCTGAGTGCTAGTGTATAATGGATAAGGATTGATGGTTCTGTTTGAAACATAAACTTGCTTTACTTGTCTTTAACCCTTAACTTGGCAGAGTTTTATTTTTTTGAATATCACCAGCTCACTATACGTCCCCACCGAGGGGCTCGGAGCCTACCCTAAGTAAGGGTGACTAGGCCATAGTCAACCACGCTGGCCAAGTGCGGGTTGGTTGGCTTCACACATATCTTTGAATTTCTTCGCCGATATGTGCAGGTTGCATCACGATGTTTTTCTTCACCGTAAGAACGTCGTCGTAAATTATGTACATATGGAAATTCGAAAAATCGAAAATCACATTGGTACATGGCGGGATTCGAACCCAAGACCTGCAGATTACAAGTCAAGTGTTCAAACCACTGAGCCACCGACGCTCTTGAATATCAAAATAATATTCATAGCACTTAACCTTGATGACCCAAAGTGTTTAAAAAAAAATTTGATGTATCTCTACAGATACACTAATAAGAAAAGGGTTAACAATTGCTCTTGCATGAAAAGTAATTTTAACCTCATCTCAATTGAATAAAGTTCAATTTTATAATACAAAGTAGCTGTTCCCATGCAGCTTCATCCACATGAAAGTATAAAGACTTTATTTCATTGTTTACATTTGTTAAATTCTCAATTGCAAAAATCACAATTACTGTTACCATAATGACCTTGCTTCCTTAATGTTGGCAGCTTGTAGTTTATGGTCAGTTCCCACATAAAGGTTTTTTTTTTTAATTTATGTACCACCTAAGTTTAATAGCGGGATAATATATAGACTAAAATATGTCGCAAGTGTAGGGTTTTTTTAAAGGAAGTATTACTAAAAAGTATACTGTGATTGCTGAGATCCTATACCACGAAGTAGTGTGTTTATACTTTATTATATACTAATAAGATATACAATTTATTTCAGGTGCTCCGAGAAATAGAGAATGTATACTTCTCACCACCGTCAGAGTTTGACGCAGCGCGGTATGTGCTATCACATGCACCATCACCACCTACCTGTGAGGCTGTTGAGGTTATGTTCACAAAGTTGAAGCGGCAACAACAGGTTAGTGCATCCTGCTCGAAGGACCAATTGTTAATAGTCCTTTGATATCAGACTTCTACATAGTCCAACATTACAAAGCAAGTAATTGAATTGTCAAGCTATAAAATTTACTCTTGAAGAGATTTTAGTAATAAATATTTTGCTTGAAGAGTAGATGTCAAATTTTAGTCCTCTTTCCCTCCCAAATATTATAAGTATTGGAAGGAGTGGCTTAGTCGAGAGATGGGATTCATAGTTTGGTAAAATATCCTCTTGCTGTGTCCCTTCCACTGTTAATAAGAATTAGTTGTCATAAGAGATTTTAAAACATACTTTCTTAGTAAAAAAAATAGATAACACATGGCCTTTTTAACGATGCATGAATTTTTGAAAGTCCAGCAGTTTTTGAGTTATTTTAATGAATACAAAAAATATTTCCCTATTTTTAATATTAATATACTTGAGTCCATACAAAGTTTCACATTTATAATATTAGTATGACTGTTTACGTTTACAGGTTGTGTCAGGTAAAGCACTACATTTGATATCCCAACAGAGAGATAACTGCGACAGGGAGTTTGCAGAGATACAAAACATTCGGCAACAGCTCGCTATAACATTAAAAACGTGTAAAGAAGCGAGACAGCATTTATCAAATGCATCCAATCATCTCACAATATCCACATTAGTTATATTAGCGAATGTAAGAAAGAGACAGATAATCAAAAAAGTATTAAAATCATTAGAATTATTACAAAGCTTAAGAAGTGTTGAAAAAGATGTCGCTGAAC
>NW_013524996.1:216686-230733 GCF_000836215.1 Papilio polytes | reverse complement strand
ATAATAATAAAGAGTATACTTGTATTGCTGACTTATCTATAAGACTAAACGATACTTTGTGTATGACTGAAGAAAAATTAGATTCCGTATTAGCAAATATTTGTTATAATTTCGATGAAGATGTTTTTATGAAATTGAAAAAGGCATACGATCTGTTAGGTAAAACTCAAGCGGCGATGGAACAGTTACATATGCATTATTCGTCCGCTGTTAATGAATCTGCGATAGACGCTTTAAAACCATATATAAATGATGTTGATTTGAAATTTCAAGATATGTGTTCGGAAGTGAATATTAACAAAGCATCTGTCTGTTTGTTAAATTTGTGTGAGAAATTGTTTATGGTTATGAGAAGTTATTATTTGCTAGTCGATTGGCATAACAAATATGATGATGTTAAGTCAAATAACGTTTTTGATATTGAAAAGAATGTAAGCAGAGAATATATAAGACAGAAGTTAAAAGCGGGATTGATAAGAATATGGCATGATGTGCAGACTAAGGTGTCAACTTTTCTGAAGTGTTCAGATTTAAAAGATTATCCATTCGAGAAGTTTATACAAATGTTAGGTGTGTTAAGGAAATTGACACAAGTAGCTGAAATATTTTGCGGTGATAAATCAGATTTGTTGCAAGATTTTATAAAAACGCAGAGCGTATCTTATATTAAAAATTATCACAGAGGTAGGATGGAAGAATTGAAATTATTTTTAGAGAACGAGGGATGGGAGCAATGTCCGGTTAAATCTACATTCAATTTATTGAATCTACAAGAATTTAAACAGTTCAAAAAGTATTTGAATCCAAAAATTGAACAGTCTCTAAATAAAACTGGTACACAATCTGATACAACCTTTTCAGTACATTCACAAGACGATAGTGTGTATATCGCAAGATATTTCAAATATAAAACAACACACACACCTTTCGAAATGTTTCATGATGAAAATATCACAAATGATGATATATTCGGTATAGAAACTGAATTAGTACCGAGTGATGATTCTGATGACGAACCTGATGAATTAAAAGGAGATTACGTCGATGATGATAGGATACATTGCGATAAAATATCGAACAGCGTGATAGTAACGAATACGACATTATCTGTGTTAAGGAATTGCGGCCAGTATCTACAAATAAGTAGATATTTACCACAAATATCGTTAGAAGTGATAATGTTGATGAACCAATTGTTTGATTATTATTTTTACGCTGTTCATTTATTTTTCACTTCAGATTTAGAGGTGGCTTCCTCTACTTTGTATAGTACAAAATTAACATCTACCCTCAAACGAATATCTAATAATATTAATTCAGAAGATTTTGTGCTATCACCGGTGTTGCCACAACATTTAGATATGAATTCCGAAGCAACATTACACGGGCTGTGTGAGAGGATAGTTGCTGTAGAAAGTGTTATATTTTTGGCTAAACAATTTGAATCTCTGCAACCTTATTTAGATACCATCGTAGCTCAACATCAAAGAATGATTTTAGAACATTTTAAAAATAATACTCTAGCGGTTGCTACTGATTTACGTATGCCTGTGTATATGTGTTCCGCAGCTAAGGCAGTTGACGCAAAAACTGCGTTAATCGCAATGTCTCAAGTAAAATGGGACGTGAAAAACGTCGCAGTAGAACATAGCCCATACGTTGATATGATTATTAGGAAAATACAAATTTTTGCCCTTCGTTTAGAAAATATATCAAGTAAAGTATCATTGAATCGTGAAGTGTTGAATTCTATATGGTTTATGGTATCTAAATTTGTAGTACATTTGTTAGTTGAAGGTTTTTCTAATGCGACAAAATGCACTAATGGAGGTCGAGGTCTTATGCAATTGGATTATAGGCAGTTGTTTGTAAAATTGGAGAAAATATCTGGATTGAAGCCAATACCTTACCAGGAATATGTAGATAGATATGTTAAAGCGTATTATTTACCGAGGAAAGGTCTAGAAGAGTTTGTACAGGAGAGAACCGAGTATTCGAATAAACATTTGTTAGCGCTAGTTACTTGCGCTTGTGAAAACAAACGTGATAGGCAAGCTTTGACATCTCTTATAGAAGGAAGAGAATCTTAGTATTTAGATATTTTAAAATCACCGCAAAAGCGTTCAACCGCCATTTTAATCATGAATAATTCTGGTTGACAACGCAAATGTCATCGCGAAACGTCAACTTGTCGATGCTCACCTCTACATCTTCATATCGCTTACTAAATGCTTAATTTTACTCTAAAATAGATGCAATATAAAGTAAATATTTCTCAGATTGTGTTTAGTGATTCTAATGCATTTTAGAAACTTCCGGAATGATTAAATTCACTTAGCATAGAACTGTTTATCAAAAATTCCCGCCCTTTTATCTGTCAAGTGTCAAACTTTTTTGTAGATCATAGACAAGTTTTGTTGCCGTTGATGATAAGAAGAAGAATAAAAAACTTAATTTGATGCACTAATAAACTTTATTAGATATGGTAAATATACATTGAAAAGCTCATTTACACGAATATTAAAAATTAGCCGCTGCCCCCGATATTGTTTTAAAATTAAAAATGGTAATAAATATAGCCTATTTTACAGATAAGTTACCTTTTTAACGGTGAAAGAATTTTTAAAATCAGCTCAGTAGTTTTTGAGTTAATACAAATCTTTCCTCTTTATAATATTGGTATTTATTAAGAAAATTGTGTTGTTATTGTCTTAATATTCTTCGCAACTTGTGATTATTTTCTCTATTATTAAAAAGGATTATGTGATTGTAATGGCACAAAATATTATTGGTTGATGATCTAAAAATAATGCGAGATTATGCTATTGCTTTGTATAGAATAGTGAAAATGTTGTAATCTCAAATTGTAAAGACACTAGTTTAAGTATATTTTATTGACAAATATTTGTATATAATGTTTAAAAATATATCTGAATGTCTACGATTGTTTTATTTTTAATACTCCTTTCCTTTATTCCAATTCTTACCATAAACTACAGATAATCTGCAAATCACATTAAAACTATATACTAAAGTATTCAGATACTAGCAGTTGCTAAGACATCACCCTCATGAAAAAAATAGCCTATGATACTCACAGATACATTACCTTTTTAACGGTGAATGAATTTTTAATATCGACCCAGTAATTTTTGAGTTATTTCAATACATACAAAAATACAATTCTTTCCTCTTTATAATATTAGTATAGATAACATTTTTTCTAGATAACTATATAACGTTAGTAACCTTTGTTTTACTATATCACTACTCTTTATCTTACAATTTTTATAAAATAACTAAAACCGTGAAATAAATGCCGCCATAAAATACGTTTCTACATTTCATTGATCAAAACGAGGTATATTTTTAATTTTAAATTGTTATTTTAATCCTTAATATTAATAAAATAATCCTTTTACATCTAATGTAGGTAAATAATCGATGTAATTAACGAAATCTTGGTATTCACAACAGAAACTGTGTGTCCCGTCGTTCGGACGCCATTTTAACCATGAATAGTTCCGGTCGTCAACGCAAATGTCATCGCAAAACGTCAACTTGTCAATTATAGTGATGTTGTAGTACGATGAATTTATCGATATAAATGCGACCGCTGTTTTCTTTTTAGGATCGTATATCAACTGTAAATTTTTTTTAATAAAAATTAGTAATAGTGGAAACCTGAGTTCATTAGTGTATTAATTTACTGGCAGCTATTTTTTTTAAATCTAGCTAGTTACTTCGAGATATTGTAGCATTCTAGTTCAGTAGTTTTTTAGTTTCTTTGTTACAAATATATTGTAAGTCAATTTTTCCACTTTATATTACGAATTATCCGTTGCTCGGCACTCGCCCACGTTAAATTGAAATTAAAAAAAATGTAAAATATAGCCTATTTTACTCTGGATAAGAACTTACCTTATAAAAATACATCGGCACAGGTATTATTCTGTTATTGTTATTATCAATATGAAGAAACAACTCTTGCAGACGACCATGCTGGTCAGCTAGCGTAGCAACACCGTGAGTCCCCGTGTACACTTGTATTCCAGAACCGTACGACGATATACGTCTTCGAAGTGCCTGGAAAGACAAAGACCAAAATAATAATCGTTATTTCGAGTTTATTTGTCAAGAAGTTACATTTATAATTTGTTTATTTACGCTTTATGCACAAATACTACTACAGTATACCAAGGGCCTGGCTGATAGAGGCTTAGATAGCTTATAAATGACGTCACTGTCGGATAAAGTATTAAAACCTGATATTTCCAACACATATTATCAGACAATTTACAATTTGGTGGGACAGGCCTAAACTATTAACTTTAAGATTTACGCTAGAGCAGTCATATTGTTATAAGCAATCTCTTATAGGCAACCCACTGGGACTGGAGAGGCTTAATTACACTATTATTATGTTCTTACATCTTCTAAAGCAGCCCAGTCTCCCGCGTTTCCTCTCATCCACTGCGGCGCCGCATTGATGTAATGGAAAGACGCCTTCTGAGTCGCACGCATCACGAAGTCCGCTCTCGCCGCTAAATGACCGCGGTTTAGGAACTGTAATAGTTTTGACAGGCTAGATTCAAAAACGATGACATAATAATCTTGAATTATTTAGAACTTGTTTAATTATTTTTGGGAAAGCATAAAAAGGAGTTATTTTGCGGGAAATGTCAAACGGCAGTTGCAAATGATGACAATTGCAGTCACATTTTGTATGATTCGATAACGATACGATTTAATGCAACAAAATAAAATCCACCTACACGTGTTAACCCTGACTGCGTTCCCTGTAATCGTAACTTAAGCATGAAATAAATTGATTAGTTTATTAAAACACACAACGTACCTGAGTCCTCGTTATGTATTGCTGGTCCATACCATCTCCTAGAATTTGATTCAATCGATACTTCTGGTTGTGCACCGCATAAACTTTTGACATTTGCACTTTGTCGAACACACCGCCCTCTATAGCAACATTTTTCAATATACCGTTACTGTAAATATAGTAGTCGAAATAAATAAATAGATGCTTACCAAGAAAGTTAGGTCTGCTCGACGAATTTTGCATAAAATTACTGCACGGTCTAAGCTCGTGGTGTACGTACAGTGTCGACAGCAGTTGACGGGAGAAGCACGCTGTGTACAATGTATGGAAGACATCGCGGATCTTATAACCTACCCTGCAATACAGTAATATTTATTGAGAGAAGAGAAAAATGTTTTCGAGATTAATTTTCTCTTCTTTAAGGTTGCTTTTTACAAGTGCTTTTCAACAGACCCACCTGGTGTTAAAATGTGGCAGAAAAATATGCCCTGGCTAGTAAATACCTATTCGCCATCTCGCAACCATTTACCTCGCCATCAGATGGTCTAGCTTTATTCTAGGGGGGCTACCATTAATATGGTATTATCCAAAGAATTTGCTACCCTCCTCCTCGCGACACTTATGTGTAAAACACTTTTATATAGTTAATTATCAATCTTCCTCTTTAGTATTAATAAGTATAATTACCGATAAAGTTTATGTCGACCAGCGCATGTAATAGACGTCTCCTCGGCCGAGAACCACGGCAGTGAAGTACATTTTATATCTTTGAATTGTCCAATCCATCGACCTGACCGGAACACATTGTCGTGAAGACAATGCACTTCCTGGAAACATTTTCTATACAGTGAACGAATTACATTTACATCCCACTTAGAATATTGTACACTATTATAAGTATGTGACAGGATGTAATTGCAATGTTTTTTTTTAAATTGATGAAAATAACCGTTTTTTTCTTCCATCGATATTATTATGGTTTAACTAAACAAAATTATGCACATCACTAGTTCCATATTTTTATGTAATGAACAGACTCTTTAAAGATGCTTTAATAATGACACATTGTCTATCTTAATGATTAATAATGAGTAAAATAGAACACTGACTAGTTAATGAATTATTTTAAAAAAATTATCTCGACTTCATCCGCACGTATTTTTATATTAAATGAACAGCCAATTTTATTTATCTTTCATTTTAATATTATTCAATATACATAACATACTATAGCGTCCAAATTAGTCGTTTGATTGCCTAAAACAACAAACTTCTTGTTGCCAGGACATCCAACGAGCAATGTATCCGAACGGGATAGTAAAATGCCGCCCGACGGAGTATTGGGAGTCAAATATGTTCCATTATTAATATACACAGGCGCTGGTTCACCAAAATCTGTGTTTAAAGTAAGTGTGCAGTCTGAAAAAATAAGATTAATGTACTAAACCAACAAATATTACCTTACATTGCCAAAAAATGTGAAGGAGCAGAGCCACCTATTGGGTAAATATTAAATCAAAAGATCCCGCTCAAAACAAATTATATACAGAGAAATTCGACTGTAAATGTTAAAATGTATTTTACTCTCACCTTTTACTATAAATAAAATATTTAATTAAGTCATTATTAATTATAACAATTATAAATCCCTATGCTAATAAAACAAATAACTTTATGAAAATAAAAAAGACAAAAGAATCTTACTCTTACTGCCACGGCCATTGACGTAATTTATGGTTATCAAATAAATTAACCAAAAGCAAAATGCACCGCACGACTTCATCTTATGCTGTAATTGTTGACAAAAACGATCTCATTTACGACGTTAAATTAAAATGACGTGCACTTGTTTACGAACACTATCGCTGTCTCTGTTTCTTTTTGTAAGAACAAGAGAGATAGCAACACATGTGCTACGGCAGTGGAGATTCACCGTTAACTGTTTCCTTGTGAGCATATTTGCTATTGTCCGAGTACTGTCTTGTAGATGAGTCATATGAATTTGTTAATAAAAGTTGTTATGAGAATGTCTTAGTTTTATAGCCATAAATAAAACGTATAAAGTTACACAGACTACTTACTTTTTTTTAATTACATTCGTGCGGAGTCGCTGGCAAAAGCTAGTGTTAAACAACTTTTTTTTTCGTATTAAATAGCAATGGGAACTATGGTTTTCGTAAGTCCACTGACTCGCCGAATCACCTCAATAACTATTTATGTTACCGGTTATCTCCAAAAGACAAAAAAAAAAAACTAAAACTAAAAATTAACTTCACATAAAACACTTTTGTTGGTAGATTTACCTACTTATCACAATAAGTAAACAAAAGTTTGGTATGAGTAAAAATGTAAACACTGGGAAGTTCACTAATTTTCCCTCTTGTTATCTCAATAAAATGTTACACAGATGTTAGTCTGGAAGAACACATAAGCTACTTACTTTAGTTTTTTTTTATTAAACAAGGACAAAGTCGCGGGCGAGAGCTAGTATTATCTTTTATTTTTGTTGCTTTATTATCTGCAATCAGTCTTTAAAACTTTTAGCAAATGTGAGGAACGATTAAGTTTTCAGAACATTTTCTTCATCAAGAAACTTTTTTTTCTTAGCTAGTATAATCTAAAATTAATAAGTTTTGGAACATTTTCGCAAAACGCCATGGAATCGATATTATTATCGCTACTGGCGAACAGCCAATAGCCAACGAATTGCTTGCACAATTCGCTGTAAGGGTCAAGGTGTTTGTTGGTGACGATTTCTTTACAGGATCAAAGAATGTCCTGTATGAAATCATCCTCACCCCTAGGAAACCCCTAATTGAAGGGTTTCGATTACAAATTTTATGGAGGGGACGGCGCGTACGCAGTCCCCACTACCAAAAATTACGCGTCCGAGTTATCCGCATTAGGGATAATCGCAGGGGTCAACCCAACCGCAGTGCAATGGAGGGGCCTCGCCCTGGGGGAACCGCCTTCGTGATCACGGTAACCCCTACGCCAGGTAAGTATGATTTCACAATCGCGGCCCGCGATGGTCATTCCCAGCGAATGATCCTCTATATCACGTTTTGGGTTTTGAGCGTCGAAAAAACAGGGACATCTAGCGGTGCAACTACTTCAACAAGTTGTGTTTTGTGATTTCAGTTGTTGTTAATAGATGGCGCTGTTTCCAAATTTTTTTTGGAAAACTACAGGGAAATAAAATATTAAAATTTTTATGCTTGAAAGGAACTCTTAAAATAAAGTAATTTAAAACTATTTTCACATCCAATATTAATTAAATTAAAAAACAAATTCACATGAGAATCATTTTATTTAACTGGTAATAAATCACCCCAATTACTGGATCTCGCACATCTGTACGTTGTTGTATCAAATTTGCCTTTAGAAAAGATTATTTCCTTTAACTCTCCTTGCGCTGTACATAACCTACAAACTGTATGTCTAGAACGGACTATCGGAGCTCGTACAATCCTAGGCCATTGTGAATCATCTGTCGGACGTACACCTTTCCTTAAAATTACATACGTAAACAAATCTGCTTGAATTTCTACTTTTGAAGGGAATTTTAATGTTTCATACTTCATTAGAAAGTTACACGGAGTTTCGTGCTCTAGATATCTAGGGCACACGCTATCGTTAGGACAGGGTGCAAATGCATAACCTTTTTCAACATTTGTACCATTCAAAACAAACTCTCTAGCTTCATTAACAATTTTAAAGCCAGCATTAGTCCCTTGTTCAACTATTATAAGAAAATCTTCAGTTTTATTCCATAATTTCTGTACAGTTTCCAATCTCGTCTTCATGTTTGGCATTTCGAATAAAGAAAATGCTGATAACACTATGTTGTACTTCAAATCTGTAGATGCGGGTAAAAATTGTCTTTGAAAATAAGCTTTGAATGGTAAAGGTACATTATCTTTACCTTCGCAGAGTATTAAACGTGACAAATCATTCATGTGTAAGGATGTATCAACACAAAAGTATTCAAAAATATGTTTTTTCCAGTATGTGTTGACAGCCCAAGTGCCAGTTCCTACACCTGAACCGAAATCAAAGAAACTTCGTGGCTTATAATCCGGTATTTTTCTATTTATTTCGTCAAATATACGTACCAGGATAGCATATTCAGCTGCAGCTCTTGATATTAAATATTGCAAACATGTTGGTTTATCGTAAGAAATGTTAGCCCAACTGTATACATTTCTTTTTAAAACGTTAAATACTGATGTTTGTATTTTCTTTTCGCACATATCAATCTCTTCTTGAGATAATTCTGACCTATCTTTAGTCAATTGTGAGTAAAATTTGTGTGACACTGTTTTGTGAATATTTGCCGCTTTCTCATTGATTTCGCTCTCTTCGGGAGGTAGTTTTCTTGACCTGAGATAGTTGTATAGGTTCTCGCTTTCTTGGATAAGAGATTTAGCGCCCGTATCTTCTAATATGACTTTTATACCCTTTAGGATATCAGGTGGAATTGCAGCGATTTTTACTTTAGTACGTCCAGGATGATTGCGTGGTTTATATTCCTTTGATTCAAAGCTGTCTCGAAGTCTAGCATCTATCTCGACTTTTGTCGAAAAATTCGCGTATACCGAATAATAATATGGTAATTTTATTTTTCTTATCATTGTTTTGTTTGTTATAATTCTAACCTATAAAATATGCAATTTGACTTTGACATTGACGTTTTGAATTTTGAGGTTTTAAGGTGAAAGGGTTGCCATTTGCCCAACGTATCACCAATTTAAACATGGCAATAGTTTTTTTTAATCTTAGTTCATTTATTTGTTTGTATGGAGATTTAGAAGAAAAAACAAATGGTAAGAAATCTTTATTATGATAAAAACTTAGTTAATTCTAAAGAGTGTTAGCATGTAATAAAACAACTCTTAGTTTACATCTAAAATTTATAAATTAATTCATTTTATACACTAATTTCAACTATTATTTCTCATGTTTAGATTCTTGTGTTTTTCAATGCAGCTTCTGAAATCATTTACTTCTGTTTGACATTTTCTCCAGTCTTTTGTAGTAGCGATACACTCCTGTAAATAATCAACAAATCAAATATGTTACTGGAGAAGAAAAAAGATTCCTTTTTAATTTCATTGCGTCATCGCAGGAAAAAACTATTCTATACTATTATTGTAAAGCGAAAAGACTTATTTTTTGATATTGTATGTAGTGAAATAACTCAAAAACTACAGGACCGATTTCAAAAATTCCTCCATCATCAAAGCTAAAGATAAATGTTTATTACTATTTTTTTAATTTCACATGGCAAAGTTGCATGCAATCTGCAATAAGGTGGAAGACAGATGAGTAACTTTAAAGCAAAGGAAATTGCAGTCAATGCATCTGCATAATAAACTTCACTTTATAAATCCCCTACCCTAAAAATCAGTTCCCATCATCTATTCTTTTTAGAATAGGGCGAAGGGAAGAGGACTGAGGACTCGTATTTTGATCGTATTTTATAGATACTGCTAGTTGATTTTCCGAAAAAGAATGGTGTTATCCATAAAACAGTTTTTGCATTATCGTATAGTTATCAAAACAATTTTAACAGCAATAAAAAAGGACATAGAATGTAAACAAACTAACTTGCACTTTATAATGCAATTCTAAGCAGCCACTTTTCTTTAGCATAGCCTCCACGGGATCATCATCCCCTTCCGATGGTTTTTCTCGAGGTCTTACGGTCATGGTATATTCAGTTTACGTAAACATTAAAACATTAACAATTTCAGATACATACAACTTTTTAAGGTTAGTTTTTTCATCTGTCATCATCAATTGTCAACTGACTTTGACATTTACGTTTAAAAATTAAAACGTTTACTATGGTTTACTTAAAAATATTTTTTTTTTATAAAAATTCATATCTATACTAATGTTGTGAAGAGGAAAGATTTGTATTTTTATATGTATTAAAATAACTCAAAAACTACCGGGCTGATTTCAAATATTGTTTATCATTAAAAAGCTACGTTTTAAGTTACAATTTCATGGGGACAAAGTTGCGAGCACAAGTTACTTTTTTTGTAAAAATAAAATAAATACATCTATACCATAAGAAACATCATCATATCTTTTGCCTATACCGTTTTAGGGTTTAGTGTTAACCAGACAATCTGCCACCGTTTAGGGAAAAATGGAAGTAAGAAGGAAAAAAGTTACAATGGAATATAAAATTTATTTTTGGATATGTTTTAAATATTAAAAAGCATTATAAATATCTTATTTTACACCCGTGAATACTTTATGCACTCAACTTTAATTAAGAATTCATGATTATAATCGTACAAATGTCTTGAAAAAAGTTACGCAAAGCATTTAGTCACCATTGTATCATAATCGAATAAATACACAAATACAATTCGCAAACTAAAGCAATGTTTTACGATTAATACTTACAATGAATTACGAACATCATAAACAATGACATATAATTTCGATACGGTTCTTTACAAACTGGCGTTGATGATATTACCACAGCTATCACAAATGAATATTCATATTTTAAAGCCTCTTTTATTTTCACTTAACTATATTTTTTTTTCGCTTTCCCTTTCCGATTTCTTTTCTTTGTTTTTTTTGGCTCTTGTTTAATATCATATTTGCATGGATCTCCGTTCTCTGGATTAGTTATTTTAACAAGAAAATTTTCATTTTCTTCGTTTACGTTGCATTTTTCATCAAAATCTTGTATCGTTTTTTCCATAATCACTATTTGTCTTTTAAAATAACGCACTTGTTCTCGTAAACGTCGTACATTCAAGTCTTTCTGGTCGACACTTTCTTTTAATTCAGAAATACGATCACATAGTCTTTTAATGTTGTACGAAGTTATTTCTTTGTACAATTCTTGGTAATCTATTTGTGCTTCTGTAACGGGTTCGGGGGAATCTCTCTCTTCTAATGGCAACATTATCGATATCGGTTCTTGAGCTGATGCGAGTGACGAAGCTTTAAAATGTTTGTCCGATTCGAGTTCATTTATTAACGAATCGAATGTCTGCAAAAAATTTAGTTTTATTGAAATCACTGGCAAAACAAACTACTTTTGAAGGAGGGAAACGAGCAGCGGATCGCCTAATATTAATTGATTTTTCTTTACTAATAGTTTTAGTTTTCTACTTTTATTGATTACAGTAATCTTGGGCAATTTTTTCTATTAAAAATTCAAATTAAACATATCAAAACTTACAATAACAGGCAAATTAACTGTAGGTACCGCATCATCGAATAAACGTCTTCGAGGTTTAATCGCATAATAGCACTCTTCTGTGAAATGTCGCGAACAAATAACGCTGAAGTTGGATGGATACCAGTTATCGCGTTTTGTCGCATCAATCCATTGCTGTTTTATTTCTGGGTCCTTTGGGAATCTGTATGGACAACATTATATTAAAAATAAGTTAAAAAATTACTAACTACTACACAAGTGTGGTTGACTATGGCCTAGTCATAGTCACCCCTAAATTAGGATCGAGATCTCGGTGTGTACAAAAAGTGCAGGTGAAGATTAAAAATTAAATAGACACAATTCGAATAAGTTTTTAAACTTTGTATCAGTAAGCCGAGAAAGGACTGCGATTGCTAAAAACTACGCTACAAATTAAATAGTAACTATTCCGTGTATTTGCGCTGTTTTAAATGTTTTTATCAGCAGTTTTTGTTGTGAATTGGCGTCATGACGTTTATAAATATACCATACGCAGATCTTTAAATATGAATAATTCAAGAATAAATGATCCAAGTAATATTGCCTCTCGATTGTACTTTTATTCCTATGTTCTACATTGAATTTTGTAGTCTATGGTGAGATGAAGATAAGGACAGTAGTTAGGGATTTACACAAGTGTAAGCGAGATGCATTGATAACAAAAAAACATCGGTCGTAGTCTATGGACATCAAATCAAAAACCAGCATAAATTGAACCAAGATGAAACTGTATTAATTTATTTTTTCTTAAATACGACTTACCGATGAAAGGTTACTTGGTCGGTTTTTGAGCAGGAAAATCTACTGCTTTTCCCGCACCATAATACAGCACAAGACGACATCGTTAAATATTAAAAACAATAATATTTAAAGCATGTTTTCGTCGCAAACACGTTCGAACGAATCAATTTTCTGAGTACTACTGTTTCTGTTTTGGCGCCCTTCGGATCAATACAAACCAGTGCATACGTACTAAACAGTATTAGCGAATACGTTGGTCAGCCATTGTTATAGTTAACGTTATTACAAATAATTAATTAAGACTGCAGCCTATATTAAATTTAACTTTTAAAATTCATAAAAATTAAACTTCGAATAAGTGTATTTAAAATATGACTTTTTAGCAAATAAAATCAATAATACGATACGATGAAATTATGTACTTAAAGGTATTTATTTAAAGTTTGAATATAAAAACGATGTATAGATAATATTAGCTGTCTCCTAGATCAACGGCTGGCGACGCGATGTTTATTTTATATCTATTTTCCCAGTATTTCTCAAATAAATGCAGCTGTTTGGATGGTTGGAGAGATGTTTGTTAGTTTGTAATCTAAACTTCAAGAGTGGTATTCAAACTAGGGTTGTAACAGAACTCCGCTTCCGCAAGAAATGATAACTCCGCATCCGCTTCCGAGATCACATTTCTTATGCGGAGTTATAACGGAGGTTAACTTACGTCTTTATTGCGAGTGGGGCGATAAGGTAAGTCAAGTTTTTGATCTATTTTTAATATGATTAGGTATACCTAAGGGTCTTGTGAATAGTAATTTAAAAAATCAGCTTTCTTTACAGTTTGTCTAACAGCCAGTTTCAAATGAAGGATTATTCCAATAAAAATGTCTTACTTAATTGTAATAAATTTATTATTCATAAATTAAACATTTATTTTTCTTATAAAATAAATTAAATTATAACATTTATGCTAGAATCTTGCTCTTGTTGTGCAGAGCGATGTATGC
Organism: Papilio polytes; assembly: GCF_000836215.1. Classification (NCBI taxonomy): domain Eukaryota; kingdom Metazoa; phylum Arthropoda; class Insecta; order Lepidoptera; family Papilionidae; genus Papilio; species Papilio polytes. Next base: position 216,920 of record NW_013524996.1, on the reverse strand, counting down.
GATGAGGACAGAGAGAGCAGTGGCGAGGACTTCCGAATTGACCCATGGACCGGAGTAACCTGGTGACAGATAATATATAACTGCAAACTTTTATATACAAAATATTACAAAGTGTATATTAACATTGTTAATATACACAACCAAGACATAACCAAGTGGCCAAGATTATCCATCAGCAACTTGCCCTTAAATATGCTCTTGTGGAGTCTGAGGTACCATATTACCAATATCAGC
>NW_013524996.1:203481-216133 GCF_000836215.1 Papilio polytes | reverse complement strand
TATGTTTTATTTTGTTATTTTTTTTAAGAAAATCATGTGAAATGTATTATATATAAAAATAAGAGAATAAAGATATGTAAGATAATAATAATAATAATAAGTTGAGTAATAAATAAATGCAATTGTTTAGATGGGTGGATGTTTGCAGCCCAAACTGCTAAATGGATCCAGCTGAAAGTCATATATGTACTTAGTCTGCAAGAACACATAGGATACTTTTTAATTCAGAAACAGTTATGGTTCCGATGAGATCCGATGTAACTGTTGGGATTCTAATTCAACGCTGAAACATTACAGGTTTCTTGAGAGATAAATAGTTTTTTGTTTTTCAATACTGCGGGAAACAGCTAGTAATTTGGTACAAAATTTAATAAATTTATGAAACGGTTGGTGTTGTTTTTTTTTTAATTTCGGTGTTGCAGCACACTAGCGCACTTAAAGATGGGTGTCTGATAGTCATCATCTTCATCAACACATTTTTGTCCTCCAAATATCTCTATAATCCATCATCTCAGTCATCACTACCTTGATCATGTCACCTTTCACGCAATCCGTCCATCTCTTTCTAAGTCCTCAACCAGTGTACCCCTAATAATAATTTCTATTAAATACTCACTGCCAGGGTGATTTAACTGTATAGCCAGTAAAGGTGCAACTGTTGCTGTGGGGTCAGCACGGCGCGCGCGACGGAGTGACGCCCAGCCTTCCTCGTCTAGTACTCTTACTTCATGCATGCCGGAGCGAGCGGCAGCTGGTTCTTCAGTCCATGATACCTGGTTTTAATAAAATTAGAGTGTTAATCACTAGGGCTGTTGACATTCAATAAGACCAGAAAATGCATAAAAACCAAAAAGATAGCAACCCTATTTTTATATTGCTTTCTACAAATCTATGTATTGCATTCTGTATTTGTTATTCTAGCTTTAGTAGCATATTTTATTTTATAGTAAATGATATGAACTGTTTTATTTATTTACTGCCAGTTTAAAGGAAGAATCAGGTCATTTATTGAGTTAAATTAAATAAAGACAGTTGTTTTGAGGTTATCGTTTCACACATTAATAGGGAACTAAAGATTTTCAGTAACGGATTAAATCTACAATCTTAATGATAACCAACACATACCTGATATTTGTTTTCTCCGATACGAGCAGCTGTTAAAGGTTTTCCATCAACTTCAGCGTATAACGCATAGTTTGGAGGCAATGGGCTGTCACAAACTAAGGTAAATTCTGTAATATAGGCAATTTGAGTGACGATAGTCGCATCTAAACTTGTAAACGATGCGGCTTCAACTTTGGGGTTTTGGCAACTTTGGCCATTAGCACTGCTAAATAAAGCAATAGCTGAAACCAGAAGCACGAATTTTGTGACCATTTTGTCTCTTGTGACTTAAAATGTAAAGTTAATTCAACTTTTTAATAAAATCGTCCACGTAATCTTATTGGAGGTGAAATGAAAATGAAATCGAAGATTTTTTGAAACTTTATAAAGTGACAGCTAAGTGCGTTCAAATACACGGTTACGTGTTTACTTTCACTTTGAAATGTTGTTAAATTAAAATCCAATTTTAATGAAGTTTATTTTCCTCAAAAAATATATAGGTTTGTAATGATTAACATTAAAAATAAATTTATTGAAAACAATTTAAGTCAGTTATCTTTAATTTTGTTATTAAATCGTATTGTCAATAATTTTAATTTCGTGTTTCGAACGTTCTCTGAAAACATCAGCAGTGACGTGTGACAGAAATGCCAAGCGGTCAGAGTTGCGTTCCATTACACAAACATTAAGTTTTAAAAATCCTTTTTTTATTGAAATTAATAAAAATGTATTTGGACCATAAAAAGTCAGTAAAATTCACAAAAACGACAAAAGTGTCCTATAACCATATTTTCTTCGTATCTACTAAAAAGTTACGCCAAATTAATTCTAGTCCCGTTGCGATCTGTTCAGCAGTTTACGCTACAAACATCCATCCATCTTATCTTTCTAATTTAAATTAATAGAATATAGACTAGCTGTTGCTAGTGTATTCGTCCAGGAATGATAATAAATGTAGCCTATGTTACTTAGTGATAACACATCTGTTGAATAGTGAAAGAATTTTTGAAATCGGTCTAGTAGTTTTGAGTCCAATACATACAAATTACAAATCTTTCCTCTTTATAATATTAGTATAAATAATATTATAAATACGAATGTGAGATGGATGGATGAATGGATGTTTGTTAAAGTTTCTAGCCAAAATGTCTCAAAGGATCTGGTTAAAATTTGGCATAGAGGTAGAGCATAGTCTAGAACACATAGGATACTTTACTTTTGTTTGTTCTTAATTTCACGCGACCGGAGTCGCAGGCGAAAGTAAGCTGATTGTCCTGATTTACGTCATCTAAATTTAGATTGAACTCAGCAGTCTGCACTTTACGTCGTCTAAGTTTAGATTGAGCCGCAACTCAACAGTCTGCACTTTACGTCGTCTAAGTTTAGATTGAGCCACAACTCAGCAGTCTGCACTTTACGTCGTCTAAGTTTAGATTGAGCCACAACTCAGCAGTCTGCACTTTACGTCATCTAAGTTTAGATTGAGCCACAACTGAATAGTTTATTCGCTTGAGGTTCAAGGGTTATGAAATAAGAAGTCATGAAATACAATTATCTGTAATATCCTATATTAGTGTGTGGAGGGGTGCGGGGGTCAGTGCGGCGCGGGCGGCGTCTTGGCGGGCGAGGCGGGCGGCGCGCTCCACTCCACGTCGCCCTCGTACTGCGTGTTCTCGAGCCGCGTGATCAGCCGCTCGTCCTCATCACCGAACTCGCCGCCCATCAGTGATGGTTCACCCACCACCATCACGTCCTGGTTATAATGAGATTAGTTTTATAAGACTAGCTTTAAACATCCATGGAATAAAAAAAAAAAACAAAAGTTAGTTGCCCATTCGTTCTTCCATACTATCCTCTACATCTATACCAAATTTCATCAAGATCCGTTCAGCTGTTTCGGCTACAAACTCTAACAAACGTCCATCTATACAACTAAACTTTTACATTTATTTTATAATATTAGTAAGAAGTATGATAGATTTTAAAAAAATACAAGGGAGGCGTAGTTGACACTTCATTTGAAACATTTTTCCACATAACTGTCTATTGATAGATCATATAATTATTTGTATTTATATAATAGGCGTCATTAAATAAAATTTAAATGTGTATATTTCATTTTTTTAACAAAGATAGAGCTTATTATAATTTAGTAAAATGTTTTTTACGTGACAATATATGATGTGGCACTAAACTTGACAGCTGACATATAGTAGAATCTCGATAACTCAAACCTTGGTAACATAAAAACCTCTATAACTTCAAAAAATAATATGTTCCCTTCCCTTCAGAGCCCAAAACCTCTGCAATATAGACCCTTGATAACTTGAAACCTCTATAACTTAAAATATTTTGTGTTTCTCTTGGACTTTCAACTTATCTAGGTTCTACTGTAGTACCTTTCAGAGAAAGTACCGGTGAAAAAATGTTCACCGTCTCGTCTATATATTTTTAAACTAGCTGTTCCCATGCGACTTCATCCGCATAAAATTATAAGAATTTCATTTTACTGTTCACACAAACCGTAGCCCCTACTACTACTATGACAAACTTTAGCAACCTTGCTTTCTTGATGTTGGCAACAACTTATGATCTCTTTCCCACATTAAGATTTTTATCCAAAATTGTTACCCCTTAATTTTAATGTCGTGAAAGTATATAGCCTAAAGCGTGACGTAAAAGTAGGGCAATTCATTAAAGAAAGAATTATTCAAAAATATGGTGTAATTGCTGACATGTTAGGCAACAAAGAAGTGTGTGTTTACGCTTTATTATAATAGTATAGATGTCTTTATGTGTGTACCTGTGATGCGAGGCTGAAGTTGGGTCCGGGCGAGCGTTTCTTAGTGGGCGCGGGCGGCGCCGCATTCGCGCCCGCGCTGCCTTTGCGCTTGCGCCGCTTGCTCGCGGGACGTTGTGATTCTGGAAGAAATTGTTACAGTTTTTAATATTTAACTAATAAAACTATACATATAAAATGAAATGAATATATAATACTAGCTTTCGCCCGCGACTCTGTCCGCTTGGAAATAAGAAAACGAAAATAAGTAGCTTATGTGTTCTTCCAGACTTTCCTCTATGTCTATGCCACCAAATTTAATCAAGATCCGTTCAGTAGTTTAGGCTACAAACTCTAACAAACATCCATCCATCTAAACATTCTTCTTCTTATTCTGAGGCACTACAGCCGCGGGTGGGCCTGGGTCTGGTCCAGTAAACTTCTCCACTTCTAAACATTCTAATAAACATCTAAACATTCGCATTTATAATATTAGTATGAAGTATGACTACTACATAAAATACATAAAAACTATAGAATCAAAAGTATGAATTTTCTGTTTCTAAATACATATCAACAACATGTTTTAATACAAGTATATCAACAAAGTAAATACAAAACAAAACAAGTCTTACTAATCTTACTTCTTACTAATATTATGAATGTGTTAAGTTTAGATGTATGGATGGATGTATGTTAGAGTTTGTAGCCTAAACGGCTGAACGGATTTCAATGAAATTTGGTATAAATGTAGAGGATAGTCTGGAAGCACACATAGATTACTTACTTTTGTTTTTTTCGATGCGGACGGAGTCGCGGGCGAAAGCTAGTCTTTCATAAAAGTACCAGGGTAGCATAACATACCTGGTGGTGCGACCATCCGCTGCCACTTCTGGAAGAGTGTCGTCTTTAAACAATCCCGCGGCGACAGCGCGTACGCTTTGTGCCGCGACATTAACTCCTGCATGGGCTCCAATATCACGCACAACTGGAATATGTAATAAATTGAATGGTAAAATATTATTTATAGCTGTGCCCGTGCGGCTTCATCCGCATGAAATTATGAATATTTTATTTTATTGTTTACATTTATCAAATTATCAATAGCAAATGTCAAAATGATATGACATGACAAACCTTGAAAATCTCGCTTCCTTGATGTTGGCAGCAACTTATGGTCTCTTTCCCGCATTAGTGTTTTTATCCAAAATATTTACCCCCTAAGTATAATGGCGTGAAACATATAGCCGCAATCGTGACGTAAGTGTAAGGCTTTTTATTAAGAAAGGAATAATTCAAAAATATGTTGTAATTGCTGACATCTTAGGCAACAAAGAAGTGTGTGTTTACGCTTTATTATAATAGTATAGATAAGTATAGTTGAGAAAGCCGGGGAAAAAATAGGGACCATCTAAGAAATAAGGCATATTTTTGAATTATTCCTTTCTTAATAAAAAGCCCTGCACTTACGTCACGCTTTAGGCTATATGTTTTCACGCCTTTAAACTTAGGGGGTAATGATTTTGAATAAAAACCCTAATGTGGGTAAGAGACCATAAGTTGCTGCCAAAATCAAGGAATCAAGGTTGTCATCATGTCATGTCATTTTGACATTTGTAATTGATAGTTTGACAAATGTAAACAATAAAATAAAATTTTCATAATTTATATATATCTATACCAATATAATAAAGCGTAAACAAAATACTTAGAGTTATGTAAAATGTCAGCAATCACAGTATATTTTGGATTAATTTTTTTTCTAATAATAAGCTACATATTAGTATTTACGACTCGTTAAAGGCTTTCACGCTACTAATCTTAGGGAGTAAAGGAAAAGACCGTCATGCCAGAAAGAGACAAAAACTACAAGATAACATCAAAGCAAGGTTGCCATGGTAACGGTAATTGTTATCCAATCAAAAGGCTTTTAAAAGCTCGCTCCCAGCAATACCACGACCATACATGAGACAGGCCTGAAGTGGAAGCAATTCCGCGTACAGTCTGATGAGTGTGGTGCCGGAGGCCTAATTTTGGTCCCTTTCCCTTTCCACCCTTTTCTTAAGGGATGGGAAGGAAAAGTATATTTGACGGTGAAATAGACGCATAGGAAGGGAAAATGTCCTTATGTACGTCTCCGTCAATGAAGGGTAGGCAGCGTTGATATTGCGGATGTTTATGTGCAGCGGTCGCTTTACATTTCGGTGGATTAAGGTCGCTTGGTCATTTGCCATTTTATATTATAAAAAAGGGACATATGTGTATCTGTTTCACTAGTATACTGACCCTGAGATAGTTGAGCGTGGAGTTGGTAATTCCTTGCCGGGTGATGTTCTTAGCGAGCTGGTCCAACGCAGCATGGTCTGGAGGATGCACCGCCTGCCGGGGGATCAGCTCGCGGTGAGCTCGTACCGCCATGTGCCAAGATTTGATCCGCATTAGATCGTCAAATGTGAACTCTAGGATCAATCTTCCTTCTGTACACACCTGGAAATGTCGTTTGGAACATTTATATGGCTGGCTATTTTAATTCCTAGATGAACGATAGATGGCGCTAATGTCAATGCAATAATTTAACGTAAATTAATGTTTTCTAGCTATATTTCTATATTTATATAGATTATAGAGTGTCTGTATGTAATTTATTCTTTTTACTACATTTATGTACAGTCAAGGAAATCTCCGGTGTTTAATTTAAAAAAATGTCTAGTTGCAATGATAAACTTCGCCTCTTATAAATAACCAATTAGGTAGCAGTTATAGTCATATATTGAGCAACATTTATATTCTACTGGCTTTCGCCCGCGACTCCGTCTCGAAGAATTTAATAACAACAAAACTGAGTAGCCTATGTGTTCTTCCAGACTATCCTCTTCATTTATATTAAAATTTATTAAAACCCGTCATCAACATCCATCCATCTACACTTTCGCATTTATAATATTAGTATGATTGGTTATTATTGTCTCTGATTGATTATCTTCAAACAACTTTTTATAAGGAAACACCAAAAGATTCCCCGACTATACTTATTATAATTAAAATCCCACTATGTCAAAAAAATATTTGTCTAACGGGGCAGGACTCTAGGACAAGGATCTATCATCATCATCTTTCTCCTTATCCTACTCCCGTAGGACGCAACAGGTTTTTATCCTCCACATAACTATCATACGTCATCTCAGTCATCTCCCTTTTTGATCATGTCACCTTTTACACAATCCATCCATCCCTTTCTAGGTCTACCGGTGTCCACACCTCATAACTAACATTCTCCTTGTAACATGCGATTCATCCCTCCTCATAACATGCCCCCCTGCTAACCTTTTACTCCTTACCTTCTACAACTGGGGCTACTCTCAAACTTCCTCTTACATACTCATTTCGTATCTTATCCATTCATGTTTTTTTTTATAACATAAGATAGCAAACAAGCAAGCGGCCACCACAATCCGCAAAAATGGCGAAGCAACCGCTGCCCATAGACATCTGCAATTGCAGATGCGTTGCCTACCCTTATCCGACGGAGGAGGAGATGCACATAAAGAGGATATTTCCTCTTCCTATGTATCTCCTCCATCGTCAAATCCACTTCCTGTTTCCATGCTCTCATAAGAAAAGGGTGGTAAAGAGAAAGGGAGTTAAATTAGGCCTCCGGCACCACACTTATCAGACGAAACATGGAATTGCTTCCACTTCACGCCTGTCTTCTGTATGGTCGTGGTATTACTGGGGGCGTGCCCTGCAGTGCTAAGATGTTAAAGCGGGCACCACCACTGTTACCCTATATATAGTCTAGTAGCTATACCTTAGTGAACATTGGTTTCCCGTGATGTGTCACCATAGTGCAGTGGTCACAGTCCAGCGTGATGCTGGTATTGTGGAAGGATTCTTTGGGCTGTCTCATCGTGTAATATAACTCGGATACTCCGCCCTCGTATATGCTTCTGAAGTAGCGAGGTATTAACGTCCTTCCTATTGCTGGAAATTAAAAAGTAATTAGTGATGTTCTTCTATACTGATATTATAAAAGATTTTTGTATGTATTTAATTCACGAAAATTTCTAGTCCGATTTACAAAATTCATTCGCAATCAGAAAGCTACCTAACCTATACAAGTATAAAAAGAAAGGTTTTAATTTTTAGATTTTTGTATGTATTGAAAAAACTCAAAAACTACTGGGGCAATTTCAAAAATTCTTTCACCATTAAAAAGCTATGTTATCAGGGAGTAACATATATTTTTCAATTTTACGCAAAGTTCCGAGGAACAGGTAATCTATACTATAAAGAGAAAATGTTTTTGTATATAATGGAATAACTCAAAAACTACTGGACCAATTTCAAAAATTCTTTCATCATTATAAAGCTACCTTATCACTGAGTAACATAGGCTAGGCTATATATCAAAGTGAAGGGTATGGATAACAGAAAAAATATGGAACAAGCGAAAGGACCGCTGCATATCCATTTATAGATGTGTTGCCTATAATTGACGGAGAAGGGACACAGAATATGAGGATATTTCCCTCTTCCTACGCATCCCCTCGTCCAGGCCTCAACCCTCACGCACAAGGAAGGTACATTTGTACAACAGATGTTATTGCTGGCTCTACCACTGTTAATTTCTTAATAATTATACTAAAAAGACTAATCTCATGTACTACTCAGTTCTAAATATTGTATTAAAAAATTGTTGGTCCTTCGAGCAGGACCAAATGTTACTCAAAATCACATTTTCACATAACATTTGTAAAATTCATCAATATTTTAAGTAAAACACATTTTCTTATATTACTAATATAACTTTAGCTAATCCTTACCAATTTAAATTTTACAATTACAAGATAAAAAAGAAATCAAACCGCTTAAATCTATAAAAGATATTTGAATAGGCACTCCTGATTCTAGGAGTGTTTTAATTTGATTTCCATATTAATTTTACACTAACATTCTTGACCAGCTAATATAGTTGAGGGTTCTAATAGCTAGGGGTACTAAGCATACTTACTGTATCTTTTAGGTCCATCTTCTAAACAAAATGTGAGTGTTAACGTTGCGTCGTCCTCGAAGAACTCTGTCGCGAACGCGTCCCACCATAGGTTATCTGAGTCCTGGAATCACATATATCTGTATTGGTTATGATATCCTGGTAAAATAAGAGGTACAACTATGGTATATTAAGTTACTTAAATATTACTGTCTTCATTGTATTGAAACATCTTATCTGTCTCTGTCTTTTAAAGTGAAAATAAAAGGGACAAAAATATGTTTTTTTTTATACTTTTTAAAAGTTAAGATCCCGATTCCATAGTTAGACACACTATAATATGAATACGAAAGTTTAGATGGATGGATGTTTGTTAGAATATGCCGCCTAAACGACTGAACATATCTCGATGACATTTGCACTAGATTGTAGAGCTAGTTTTTTTTATTCAACTCGGACTGAGCCGCGCACGAAAGCTAGTATAATTAAAAAAGAAAAATATTCTCACCTCTGTCCTCTGTTGTAACCGTTTGTTGAGTTCGTAAACTCTGTAATCTGGCTGGCCGAAGTATGGCGCGTGCCTTCTGGAAATTAAAAAAAAAATAATTCAATGTCAGTAGAAAATGACAGGAGATTTTTCTAATAATTTGACAACTATGAATAAATGTTTATTTTAAAGGAATTGTGCAATATTTGTGGTAATTTTTTTTTAGTTTTACGTTGAAAATACCATAGTTTAAAGTGGTTAATTACGAAGAATAAAATATAAATAATTAATGGAAAAAGGTCAGTTGTAAAATATTTTATGAAGATACTAATATTATAAATGCAAAAGTTTAGATGGATGGATGTTTGTTAGTGTTTGTAGCCTAAACGTGGAAGGATCTCGATGAAATTAGGCGGCATACTTGTAGAGGATACTTCGGAACAACACATACTAGCGGTTGTTTTTTTAATTTACGCGGACGGAGTCACAGGTGAAAGCTAGTAAACTATAAAACCGTTTTATCCATTTTTAGATTGTCTTATGTTATCAGAAATGACAAAAATGAAGGTCTTCAAACACCAGGAAGAAAGTCACGAAAGTACCAGGTTCACATAACACGGTAGGATCTACGTTCTAGAAACTGTCCACTGACATCAATAGTACGCGGAACAATGTTTGTTTGTTACACATACTCCGTTCCACTTTCAACACGCGTCTGTCCCGTCAAGCGAACACCGTTATTGTCACGTACAAACTAATTTAGATCTTATGAGATTAGATTTAAGAGCTATTAAGGCTATGCTAATTCTGACGACGGTGAAGATTTTGATGAAATATGCAACGCATTTGAGCGCTTTTGCTGCAATCTGTCTTATGATATCCTGGTATTTATTATTTTATTGAAACCTTATCCTTACCAAGTTAAGATTGCTTATTGTTATTTTATTATGCTGCGCAAGAGTTTGTAGTTATTTTTAATCTCACTTCTTACTAACTTAATAGTATTAAATGCCAAAGTGTAGATAGATGGATGGATGGATGTTTGTTAGAGTTTGTAGCTTAAACGGCTAGACGGATCTCCATAAAATTTGGTACAGATGCAGACCATAGTCTGGAAATCATAGGTTATTACTTTGTTTTTTTATTTAATACCAGGCGGACAGAGTTGCGTGCGATAGCTAGTATGAAATACTTTTAAGTTTAAAGTTGACAGTAACATAAAATGTGTTAGAAGTTTTATTTCATTGACTATATTTAGATCAAGGCAAGCTTATTGTGATGTTAATTATATACACTGTAACAGAAAACTTGCATAGATCTAACGAATGCCAAAACCAAAAGTTACATTGAATATTGTAATTTTTCAAGTTAATGACTTAAAGTCAGTATTGTTAATTAGTTACTTAAATCACTAACACAGTCTTACAAATAAACGCGGTATAAACATAAACTTAGGAATAAATAAACAAATGTTAGTACACATTTTGCTATATATACTTATACTCAGTTTATTCCAAGTTTAACTTTATATCGCGTTTATTTGTAAAGCTGTTAAATTTCTCATACTAAAGTTACACTAAGATACTCTCTTCTCTGTCTATGCATCATTTCCTTCCTAAGTCGTCGTAACATTTTCCGAATTCTCTACTTTGTGGTCTTTCAATTACTACTAAGGTAGTTCCTTAGTGATAACTTTAAACTACTCTGAGTTTGATGTTCCCTAAGAAGTCGATTTTGGAATATATAAAAAGAAGTAGGGTGATATGTTGTGGCAGTACCAGGACATCATAGAGCGTCGTTGGTATACCTGAAGTATGGGTCCGGTATAGGATGGTAGATGGGCGGCGGCGGCGCGTACTCATGGTACTGCAGGTGGGGCGCGTGGGGCTGGTGCGGGGCGTGCGGGGCGTGGTGGGGATGGTGCGGCGAGAGATGGTGGCCGTACTCGCGGTACTCGCCCTCGCCGCCGAGCGAGCCCAGCGCCACCGGCATGTAGGCCACTTTGTCACCGTACCATTACTGCGGTTTTAGTACACGGACCGCAGGTTGTGACACTCCTAATGAGTTATGATAGCCTGGTACTTTGACACACTTTTTTTTTGTAATCACACACAGTCTTTGATGATCTTTATACTCCCTGACCAATACCTTATTTTTATTTATTTTAAGCACACTTATAATTTAATTTAATTTAATAAATATATATTTTTTTACACTTAAATATGTAACACTCTTTGGAGGCTTTGGTTTGTTATATTTGTAATCACAAAACACTGTAAGATAAAATTACATACACGATATTGAAAACAATTATAATACAAAATAGTAATTGTTACAAAATTATGCGTTACGTCTATCTCATTTGAACAAACTCGTGCGACTGATAAATGTCTAGACGATTGAGATTTTTTTTCAATATTTGGTGCGTGTTTTACACCATTGATAAAAGTTTTTATCGAAATTAAAAAAAAAATCAGTATTAATACTCAACACACTAATCAGTATTAATATTTAGGCAAGCATTCGTGTTTTAGTCTATGAAAATTTGAACTGTTAAAAAGCAATAACAATAAAAAGTAAACAAAACAATCTGTTATTGCCGATTTTCCCAAAATCCCGTAAAATATCCCAACGTATAGACACCATTGCTGATAAAAAGTATTTCGAATTTTTCGCGCGCGGGAAGTGTTATTACGTGCATTTCAAAACGTCGTATCTACTTTATGTACTACTCTATGCTAAGCGATTGTAGACTTTATTCCCTGGGAATAAATGCGATAAGAAGATACTAACTTTCGTAGCGCGTGCGGAACGGCAACGGCGCGTCAGCTGGCGGCGAGCTAGGCGCGGAAAGGTCAACATCGGCTACCAATATTTTCTTTTTTATTCTATTCTTCTCTTTAATATTTAGGTTATTGCCTATGCCTATAAATATTTATTAAAAATTTAATTAATGAGCGAAAAAAGCCATTTGTTCAATATTATTAGGGAATAATATTGCAAAAGTTATCTAATATTGACTGAATAAAAAATTATTTTTGATGTTGAATTCGAGTCAAGGTTATAATGTATAAATGAATAATTTAATTTTTTTTTTATCACAAAGTTGGTATTGTTTTGCGCGACGCGAGTTGAGCCGCGCGCGATGTTGCCGCTCCGCGCCGCGCTCGCCGCACTTTTTACTGTTTCTTAGCACATAGGCGCTCATTACGCCGGCACGCACACAACGCTAGCGACGCGCTGATATTGTTATATATCTCCGTACGTATGTCCACATAGTGCAAGATGTACA
>NW_013524996.1:192929-203359 GCF_000836215.1 Papilio polytes | reverse complement strand
TATATTTAGCAAGTGATAATTTAAGTATAATTGAATTTCTAATAAGAATCTAATGTTACACACAGGCACAATAAACACACACAAAACTTGTAGAAAAAAATAAACACTGAATCGAATGCGGAAATGAAATCGCGAGATGTGTAGCCGAACTGTTCCGTCTTATGGCGCCCTGGTAGGCAGAGCGAGCGCCGACGTCCACCGCACGCACACGCTACACGCGGCACACTGATAATAAAACGCGAAACCATAAATTAAGGAGCGCGCGCTTGCCGGCCGCTGGCTGGTAATACAATGGTTGTTGAAGACGAAATAAAAAAAATCAGCGAGAAAAGCGACGTGTTCGCGTTCCGTCAGACGCGGAATGTGTGTCACGCTGGCGCGTGTCAATGACTCCGTCGGCTGCGGGCTGCGGGCGCGGTGGGCCAGCGTGACACCCGCAACACGTCGGCGGGACACGTGCGGATCACGTTAGCACGCGCGCCGCTAACACGCTGCATACAAACGTCCGCTATCTATCGGCTTCTGATCGATTTCGAATTTCGAATGCACTTTGGAAAGAGAACGATAGATGTTGACGTTCTTATCTAATGTCACCACGCCCGTGGAACGAAATATCGGGACACGTAGAAAGTCAACAATAAAACATATTTAAAAAAATGCATTCTTCATTTAATATCCGGTACTTAAGTAATAAGTAGTCAAAGTTTTCAGTATCTGTATAGATTTCAATGTTGTTTAACTAACTGTGCAATAGCCTTAATCGAGAATTCTTAGGCCTCCGTTTACCCCATAAAGTTTACCAACAAAAGTCTTGATATAACTTATTAAAAAAAACATAATTTTTTGTACGTTATTGTGTTATTGGTAACAACTACAATATTCAAAAAGCTAGAAATACAAAAATCTAGAATGCGACGTCGCTAAATAGGACTTGGTTCACATAGTAGTAGTCATTTGTTAGTGGCACTCTTAGCAAGTTCAAGGTTGTTGTCAATCAATGGATTTTTCCATTTAAGAGTTCATTGTTGGATATAACAATAAAAAATTCGTATCTCGACTAAATAGCTAGTACGGGCAGCATTAAACATTCCGAATAAAATGACTCGAACGGAGAAGTAACCTCAGAGAGTACAAACACGTGGGTAACAAGAGCAACCTTCTCAACATTTTATACTACGAAATAGTAGGTAACAAATTATAACTAAGTAAGAGTATAAATAAACTAGCTTTTACTGGCGACTCCTTCCGCTTGGAATTAAAAAAAATAAACAACTAGCCTATGTATTCATACTATCCTCTAAATCTATGTCGAATTTTATCGGGATACGTTCAATAGTTTAGTTTTCAAACTCTAACAAACATCCATCTAACCATTCATCTACTTTCGCATTTATAATCTATACTATTGTAATAAAGCGTAAACACACACATCTTTGTTGCCTAAGATGTCAGCAATCACCGCATATTTTTAAATAATTCTTTTCTTTGTATAAAAAAGCCCTACACTTACGTCACGCTTTAGGCTATATATTTTCACGCCATTAATCTTAGGGGCTAAATATTTTGGATAAAAACCCTAATGTGGGAAAGAGACCATAAGTTGCTGTCAAAATCAAGGAAGCAAGATTGCCATAGTGAGGTATTTAGTATTTTGACATTTGCAATTATGAATTTGACAAATGTAAACAATAAAATAATGTTTTCATAATTCCAAGCGGATGAAGCCGCACGGGAACAACTAGTTGTAAGTAAGTTAGATCTTAAAGTATGAACCCACTTAAATCTATTGTAGCATATTTATTTGATCGGTCTGTATCGGAGCTTCGTTTTAATTGTTCCCTCATAGATGAACGTATATTAAATATCGTTGTAGTCAGACTGTGTAATTGTTACTTCCGGGTAAAGTCATTGGTCCAGGATTTGTTCCAAGGTCTTTTTGAAAATGTCTCATTGAGTTTAACAAATATGCGGACTTAACAGATCAGTATTAAGGGGTTAGCAGTATTAAAAAAACCATCTTGATTTAAATAAAAACGAGTTCATGTGAGAATTTTATTTATGGTTAATTGTACATCAAAATTAACATTATAAATTTTAATTGCAATGCATTCTTAACATTTCCTAAATAAATGCAAAAATTAAAATACAACGTCCTTTATAATCCAAAAATGAAATATACAGCGTAATTTTGCTAAAACATTTGTAAATAAAAATAACAGGAATATCCCATTAGTTACGCAACTCGTGGGTATCCTTATCAACGCAGTGACGGACGTGTGACGAGCTGTCAAGAGCTCGGGCGTCCTCGGCACACTTCGGGGACGTTCGACTACGTTGAGAATATTCAGGTTTGGCGCGAGATTAGATTATTTATACAGCATAATTAATATTTAGGGGCTAAAAATACATATGTGTGACATCTTTGATTGTTATGTACTCCTGGTAGTTTTGTAAGGAATTTGTTAGTTTATTTTAATTTTTGGTAACTTCATAAGGTGCGTTTCCACTGTTACATTTCACAAATATTGCCATCTCTAACATTACCTTTGAATAAACAGAGAAAAAAACCATATCAGTCCATACAAAGTGCGCATTGTAATACAAGACCGCATTCATACATCAAATTCAAATACATACACCTGCCTTAAGATTAGCCAGTATTAAAGACAAAATCCTTCACTTGTATTTATTACGTAATAGCAAACCGGTCGTACGGGGTCAGTAACATCGGCAGACGAAACAAATCCGGTCGCCCGCTCACCTCGCTTGTTTTGATCTGTCACATTATGACAAACGTAAGACGTCCATGTCAAAGTTTGACAGATCGTTGTAAATGACATTAGTTTTTTTTTGCAACAAAGCAAAGGCACTTATGTGTAATGCCACATTTTTTTTAAATTGTGTGGACTATAAATTGTTCCTATGACACTGTGGGAATATTAATCGATGAAGTCTGTTTTAAACATTTCTAATATTTATTACATTTTATCTTCACTATTTTTTTGTTATAACTTACTTAGGTTTACATTGAGGTGAAAGTAAGAGAAAGCTAAAGAATAAGGTTGTTACAGTTTTTTTTTTCTGTAATGGAAGATAACAATACGTAGAGAACGAACACTTCATAGTGTATGTGGCCAGTTAACGTTTTATTTTATGTAAAAAAAAAGTTGCCAGAAATCCTGAGAATGCAAAAATGAATTGTTTAGAAACAACCCTAAAACATTTAATAATTAAAAATAAATCTGATTGAAGTTATTGATAATTAGCAAATACTTGTATGTCTGACTTAAATAGTTATTTAATTGGATATTTAAAAAGAAAAACCGCCATTTATCGAATTTAAAAATATAAAACAATTCCAAATCCAAAATAATTCAAACATGGAACGGTGATCATCACTATCGTGAAGCGAAAGGCACGTTGATTTAATTCATTAGAGCGACAGAGACAGCATAACAGTCATACCAACTTGAGTGAATGAGTGAAAGCGACCGGCGTGCGAGAAGGATGCGGCGACAATTAGTCATGTGTGCGAGAGGAATGGGTAGAGTCTGACGTAGTAGATAAGGGGATATCAGGAGGACGCGCGTTTACACGCTGTATTACACTCGACTGGAATTCTTTTGTTTAGGCGAGTGTTAAGACAATTAACTTTCTTTATAAACTTGTTCATTTTGTAAATTCAATTTTAAGTTTTATACTTTTAAGAAACATTGAATCCTTTCTTTTCTTAATATTTTTTTAATCCATATAAAAAATCACTATAATAGTTACTTGTTTTAAGATCAGATAGTTTAAATAATGTTGTATGTCCATTACAGTACGTCTACAGAAATATTTATTACAATAGTTCCTAAACATTAGTAATAATAGAATAATAGCCTATGTTACTCACAGATAAATTACCTTTCTGATGGTGAAAGAATTTTTAAAATCGACTCAGTAGTTTTTGCGTGAATCAAATACATACAAAAATACAAATCTTTCCTCTTTATAATATTGGTATTTAGTATATGTAGATATAGTGCTTTAGTATTTCTCTCTTATTTACCTTCCTAAGGTCCAAAATTATGGCGGATAGAATAAAAAATACCAGGCAGTTAATACACCTAGTTAGAAATACATATTTCACTAACCATTCTTTTTTTGTATTTGTTAATTTTTAGCGTTTAATATGACTTCCGCGCTTTATTTTAAAGATTTATTAAATAAATGTTACACTAAGTTTATACGTTTACAAACAAAAATACAAATCTTTCCCCTTTGTTATGTAAGTGTGAATAACAGGAATCTATTTCAAACTTTTTAGCATAAAATTTATATTACAGCTGCATTTGCAAATTGAAAACAACGTAATTCATCTTTAAAATATTTAATTTAAAAATCCTGGTCACATTTTAATGACATTTTTTATCGTATATTTAGTAAGAACAATTAAAATTTCTCGTGTTCTGATAATTAGTATATTGCTATTCCAGTCGACAGTGAGTAGGTAAGTGGCAAGTTAATGTGAACGGAGCACACACACACAAGCACAGTTTTTATTACCTCTCAATGTTCAGAAGGTGACAAGTGCTAGTGTACTTGAATTTGTTAAATTTAATAGTAGAACTCCACTGTGTTTATATGTTATACGACTTCGTTCTCGTGAAATTAAAAAATATAGCCTATGTCACTCACAGATAAAGTACCTTGCTAACGGTGAAAGAATTTACAAAATCGGTTCAGCAGTTTTTGAGTTATTTCAATATGTAAAAATATACAAATGATTCTTCTTTATAATTTTAGTATAGCTGTTGCCCACGACTTCGTCCGCGTCCGCGTGGAGTTTAGTGAAATTTAACGTCGGAAATACGCTGTTTACAAGTGGTTCCTAAAAATTACCTTTATAATGGTAAAATAGGTTTTAATATCTGCCCAGTAATTTTTCCGTGAATGAAATACATACAAAAATACAAATCTTTCCTCTTTATAATATTGTTATAGACTACGTGTTGCCCACGACTTCGTCCTCACTTTACAGTACAATGTGACCAATAAGCAAGCGCCCACTGGAATTCGCCAAAACAGCGAAGCGTACACTGCCTATAGGCATCAGCATCAACTTTTGACGAAGTATTCTGTCGAATTTAACGTTGCTTCAACTTAATTCAAATGAAAAAAATAATTTTCTCGTTATTTTAAGACTTTTAAACATATTTTCAACAACTTATATCTAGTATTGGAACACCATTTATATTTAAAATAATGTTATAGAATATTAAACTCTAAATGACTTACAATAAAGTCGAAAATTGCTTGTACTTGTTAAACAGTTGAAATTCTCCTTGGGCACGTCCATGCCCTTTAGACAGAGTTCAAGGACGGAAAATTAAACTTTAATAAAGGGTAATACGGTTGACTTTACAATTTTAAGGTTAAACCAATAGACTTTGTTTTTATTGACGAACCAAGTTTGTATTAGTGGACAGTATTAAAATGTATAAAAAAAATGTTGCAAGATTTTTATCCTACAACTAACTGTTCCCGTGCGACTTCATCCATCCGCATGAAATTATAAAAGCATAATTTTTTTTTATCAAATTCTCAATTACAAATATTAAAATGACATGACATAATGACAACCTTGCTTTCATGATGTTGGCAGCAACGTATGGTCTCTTTCCCACATTAGGGTTTTTATACAAAATATTTACCCCCTAAGTTTAATGGCGTGAAAATATATAGCCTAAAGTGTGCTGTAAGTGTAGAGCTTTTTATTAAAGAAATCATCATCTCCCCTGCCTTATCCTACTCCCGTAGGGTCGGCGCACCGGGTTTTCGTCCTCCAAAGCATTCTATCATCCGTCATCTCAGTCTCTTTTTATTAAAGTAATAATTATTCAAAAATATGCTGTGATTGCTGACATCCTACGCCACGAAGTAGTGTGTTTACGCTTTATTAAGTTAGTATAGATTATTATTAATACTCGTGTGAATCCTGGATATATCAATAGTACAGAAATGACAACTTGTCAATCAAATATACTCCGACTGAACGTAGTTGATCGTTCACATCGATGTTAAACATAGGGCAACAAGCTAGGGGTGTGCACCCCCAATTAATAATAACTTTACCATCTCCCTCGCACCCGTACAACCGCGATCTATCCGTCTCGGGTGTCATGCAAATTAAAAATCAATGGTCGAAGCACTTGACAGTCTGCGGCGTTTCTTAGTGGAGATGCACTTTTTTTACTTAATCTTACTACAGTAGAACCTGGATAACTTAAAATCCAAGGGAAGCACAAAATATTTTAAGTTATAGAGGTGTTAAGTTATCAAGGGTCTATGTTGTAGTGGTTTTGGGCTCTGAAGGGAAGGGAACATATTATTTTTTGAAGTTATAGAGGTTTTTATGTTACCGAGGTTTGAGTTATCGAGGTTCTACTGTGTTTGTATGGATGGATGTCAAAAGCTTCCAGAACTGATTTTGAAATTAAATATAGAATATAGTCTAGAAGAACAAGAAATTATTAAGTTACTAACGAATTCGCTGTAGAAGTTAATTCTGATATTAATTATTTTCTTAATTATTTGAGATCAGATACACATATAAAAAAAAACCTTATCTTCAAAATATCGCTACCTACGACTGAATATATAAAATACCTACAAAGTAAGAGATATCACAGGTTTTTACATATACAAATTAAATAAGTTATTTATAAAAAAATAAACGTTTTTAAAAGAATTTATAAAATAGTATGAATTAACTCATTATTAACCATATATTAATATAGATTATTGAATTATTAATAATAATATATAAAAAAAATCTTTATCGTCAGTACCAGGAGCGCATAGCCGCGGGGGTGTCACACCCTACGCCACGTGCTCACCTCCCCCCACCCCAGCTGTATACTGAAATGCTTAAATATAGGTTACGTTGTCTGTCACTATGTGGCCACAGCGAAATTATATTTTAAATACATCAATGTTGCCAACATTATAGGCGTATTTTTTTTGCTTATCTGTAGTGAAGTAGAGGCCAGCTGAGGCCACTATTTGGGATAGGTATAGGAAGTTACCTTCCATCTTAGTTCCAATGTTTAAATTCTACTGTTACCAAAAAAAATCCTACCTAATTATTCTTAAGACTAGATATGAATGTCAATTATTCGGTAACTGGCAATTGAATTAGGATTTATTCATAATTATAGATTCCATTTTTAAATATTATTGTAATCAAATTAACTTCACGTTAATTAATTAAACTGAAATATAAATAAATAACACGTTTAATATCACTTTCCGTAACAATACCGTATGTAATTCAAGAAAACCAGATTAACTCGCTTACAAAAACGAGTTATATAACCTGCATATAAACGCTAAAAATAACTCATTACATAACAAAATAATGTCAATTAACTTGTTTATAATCATCGATTAACTATATAAAAATACAATATGTCATGTGCATAAAACATAAATAAAACCCAATTACGTAGTGCCATTGTGTGTATAAACTATTTTTATTCCTCAACTTTCCTCTTTATTATCTATAGTATAAAAAAATAACATAATGCATCATAGAAGTTAATATAAAACAAAATCTAACTATTTTCTTCCACAAACTAACATTGAACTGTTATTCACCAAGTAATAACGAAATTCAAGAATTCATTTTTAATCTGTAAAACACGTAAGTAAAAAAGCTGGCCGTTTAGAAAAAAAAAGAACGTCAAAATTCATTTCGAATTTGGAATGATTTTGATCGGGGCGCGGAGCAGACGACACTCGAGCGAGCGAGTGGCGTCTCTCACATAGTCTTTACTTATGTATACAGCGACCAGGGAACAAAGATCCCTGTAACGTCGCCCTGATGCCATTTATTGAGAAGTGTTTGTACTGGGCGCAGGCGGCGTGGAAGCTCAATGTATACTGGGCGAAGCGGTACCGATGAATACATAGAGTATACGTAGATAGAGGTAGTACTCGGGGTGGGCGAGTACTGTCCGCAAATGACGACTGACATTTTAGAAAATATTCTTTTTTGTTATTATTTTTTAGAATTATGCATTGTTTTGCACATAACTAAATGTTTTTTATTATTATTTATTATAACATAGATTAAATATTAATTATTGTTGAGTGTTTGAATCGCTTTATATTTTTGCATGCAATATTATTTACTAATTTTTACTTTTATTACAAAACTATAATCACCTAGTTATTTTGTTATAGATAACAATGCGTTATCTCACGCTTTATAAAAGATAATAAAATAATAGCAACGTAATAGTGAAGAGAAAACCAATATTTATGCACGCAAAAGGAGAAAATGGTTAATTTTTTATTGAATAAGTCAAGAAAACATAAAAGCACATTGATTCGCTTGAACCAGAAACTCTCGAATTGGCGAAGATTTTAATAAAATGAAACTAAAATTATGATTTAAGAAAAAAAAAACAATTGATAAATAACAATTAAAATGCTTCCCGCCATTTGTCAACGGTACGGCCGGCCGGAGCACAGAGTATATACGTACCGTTCACCTACATTTATTTGTTCGCACACAGATGTAACTTTATGGCGCGCACACACATATAGGGTTACCAGCTATAACATCTACTATATTTTAGTCAACTTCTCCAGGTAATAAGATTTTGAATATTTAGTAATTAATATTTAATAATAAAAAAAAACTCAATTAAAAACAGTCATCTACAAAACATCTTAAACATATATCTTAAATATACATTACAATAGCAATGGACAAGTCCGAAAAACACAAATTAAATATGCAATTATTTTCGCGTACGTCACGCTTTATGGTAAAAAAATATATTTTTAATTAAACACGTAAGTAAAATTTCAAATATTCATCAAATAAAGTAATTATAAAGAAACTAAAACTCGAGAGTTTCGACTAAATATGCTATTTTGAGTTTATGATTTTTTTCTTCATTAAACAGCGGCAGCCCTACGCACGGGTACAGGGACGAGCTTACCTCGCACACAAACGTAGAATTTTATTTTATTCTGGGAGGATAATTTTGCGATTTTTACCGCCACGACGACGACGGATCGACACGAGGTTTTTTTTAAAACTCTATTATTGAAAAATTATTCGAGTTAAACAAGGTTTTAGTGTGTAACAATAAAAAAACAAGGTTGTCAATTTTCGTTGATTTTTTTTTTAATTTTTTTGATATAAGGTAGAGGTTTTAACTTGATAGAGCCACTTTTTTTTTTAATTTCAATGACGAAAGGCAAAGGATTTTCGTTAATACAGCCACTTAAGAAACGTTAGAATGTCCTATAAATAGATGGAATAATGATTAACAATAAAAAAAAAATGCGATTACAAAACTACAATACGATTATTTAAATAAACAAATGTTTATATAATCATAAAGAAAATTGCGAAAGCATCGAAACCATAAAGGTTTAGTATAATTTCTTTAATGACGTCTGTTGACTTATTACGTCACGGTTACGTCATAAAAATCTGATTCATCCATGCGAAACCGCGGCGCGTCGCTTGTATTCACCAACATTAGATATTTGAAACGTTTATCGAGAAAGCATTTTGTATTACCAAACAAAAACAAACGCGCTGTCAAACTCAAGTTATCGATGCGTTTTATAAGGCCCTTCGTACACAAGACAATCTAAATGAAAAAAAACTAATCTTATTCTTACTAACATTATAAATGCGAAAGTTTAGATGGATGAATGTTAGAGTTTGTAGCCTAAACGGCTGAACGGATCTCGATGAAATTTGGCATAGATATAGAGTATGGTCTAGAAGAACACATATACTACTTAGTTTAAATTCAACGCGGACGGAGACGCGGGCGAAACCTAGTATTATATGTTTGAATCGATGTGAGCTTTACCTTTTTTCAGATTTGAACACGTCTGTTATGTTACTGACTTATGAGAATGTTAGAGGAAGTAGCCCTAGTGGTAGAGAAGGTAAGGAGTAAAAGGTTAGCATGGGGGCATGTTATGAGGGATGAAACGCATGTAAAAAGGACATTAGATGTGTGGACACCGGTAGAGGTAGAGGTAGAAAGAGATGGATTGTGTGTAAAGTGACAATCAAGAAGGGAGTGACAGATGACGTATGATAGTTATGTGGAGGACAAAAACCTGTTGCGCCCTACGGGTGTAGGATAAGGTGGAAGGTTACTGAGAGATCAGTGTTAGTTCCAATTCTCACCACAACTGTTAGCGCCAATATGACGAATACTAAGCACAAAATTCCACAGACTTATAGCCTAATAGGTTTCAGTATTGTGTTAATACAGTATTTTCCGTGTGTACCTAGCCTTAAATCAGATGACTAAGTGCAAGGTGCCCGGCTGTAACACCCTTCGATTCGTTATTTTTAACCTGAATATCTCTAATATCTTGAGAATACATGAATCATATTATCT
>NW_013524996.1:170047-192103 GCF_000836215.1 Papilio polytes | reverse complement strand
TAATTAAGGAAATGTGATTTTGTCAACATTGCAACATTGGGGTACATAGTCAAGTGAAATTGTCTACTTGGTATTATTAGGGATACACAAACTGAAGTATTGGTTGTCATGACAACGTATTTGCGCATTGCACACGAAAATGTAAATAGACCAAAATAACTACTTTTTAACGATATAAATGTGAAAGTTTAGATAGATAGATGGATGGATGGATGGATGGATGTTAGAAAGTATCTTCATAACGGCTCAATACATATCGTTTAAATGCACAGTTATAAAATATAGTTTAAAAAACTTAAGCTAAGTTGCTTTTCAATTCCACGCGACCAGACTCGCGGGCAAAAGATAGTAAAATAAAACTATTATGCAATTTATAACCATAACTATTAACAAAATGGCGAACAATTCTCGAGAAATCTCTAAGAAGACAAATACAAATTACAAACAAAAAAAAACTAGATAGAGAAAGGTAAAAAAAGTGTCGAAACAAGCGCAACCGGGGACTCGAACTAAACTCGGGGTCAATAACCAAAGAGTACGGCGAGCAGAGACAAGATACACCTGTCGGCACAACTACGCAGTGTAACAAGATTACATCAAGCAAATCTGACCTTTATTCCTATAGTAAAAGGTGTAAATTAGCGTATACTTTTTAGAGTTGTTCTACAACCTGTGTGCACTTTCGTACACAGATTTCTTCGCGTTCACCGTTCCGTTCGACGCAGTTTTATTATAATACAGTTCAAAATGTCTCATAATAATACTTGATTATATGAAATGTACAAGGACATATAGTTAATTTGGTGTATTTTTAGATATGTTTTGATTAAATAAGTATATTTTCACGATATTTTGGTCGTGTTGTCAAGGAAATTAATTCGCTACCCACTAAGAAATCTACAAATTACAATCGTACTCGATTAAGCTACTTTGCGAACCAATACAAAATGGACAAACGTCGATGCCACAGACTTTAGGCATACACACTCCAGTAGCTGCATTGAAGATAGAGGTCAGTGCTAGCAGGCATATGAAAATACTAACTGGCATGCTAGTACATCTGAATTTGTAAGTCACGGGTTTTGCATTCGTCGCGTCGTATACGATTTCGTGAACTGGCATGCTGGAACAATTTACTGGCATGTGTTTTTTTGTTAATATCGTACAATGATGTTTACAGATTGGCAACGTATAAATCACGTTAACTAAAGCGCGGGAAATGATGCCAAGGTAAATTGGATGATGCCAACTGCCAATTTAATGCAAACCATCTTTTATTGTACACTAGCTTTTGCACGCGAATCCGTCCGCGTGGCATTAAAAAAAATTGAGTAGCCTATGTGTTCTTTCAGATTATCATCTACATCTACGCCAGATTTCATTGAGATTTGTTTAACGGTTTAGGCTACAAACTGTAATAAACATCCATCCATCCATCTAAACTTTCGCATTTATTACATTAGTGATACTAGCTTTCGCCCGCTTCCCCGTCCGCGTGGAATTAAACAAAAAAAAAATGAGTAGCCTATATGTTCTTCCAGACTATCCTCTACGTCTATTCCAAATTTCATCGAGATCCGTATAGGCCACAAACCCTAAAAAAACAACCATCCATCTATACTTTCGCATTGATAATATTAGTAAGAAGTAAGATTATTTATTGACTTTTCTTCATAATTAAAAAACTAATAAAAAAACCACTCCTAACTGAGAAGGGATTTATAGTTTTTTTTTTTAATTTTTGATAATATTGATTAAATTTACAAATTAGCAATTCAAAGTACCAGGTAACCATAAATAGAAAGGAGTCCAAACATAAGAACGTCCTTGCCGTAGGCGTCGCGTTCTTGCGTGCTCGGGATAGCGTGCCCGCATCAGATGATTGCAGGTGGATCAAAGGACATTATAAATTGGATCGAGGCTATTTTTATCGAATTTAAAAATCCGTTACCTTCTAATTCTCTACTTCATGTTGATATCCGGTAAAGTCCTGTAAGGTCCAGCCAATCATAACAAATGAAATAAAACTTCTAGTCTCAATATCTATAAATGCTTGGAAATGATAGCTTTTTCGTTCAGATTAATGCACCTGTTTATTACGGACAGCGGGACCACAAAAAGAACCACTTGAATATACTTTTACTACTACATATATTTGAACAATTACATACAGATCAATTCAATGACATTTCATAACACAATACCATCGACATTTAAAAAACTAGTAACACCATCTATTGAATTTATAGCTTAAACGGCGGGCGCCTAGTTAATTCTATCGAAAATCACGAGATTAGTGCTTCTAGTATGAAGTATCCAAGAGAAAAAAAGTAATTTAACTACCATATCCTATGTATTCCTGGTACTTCCTTTATCGAGTCGATTGTTACTGCTCCTGGTATGGTACCCCATGTAATTTTATTATGTACTTCTTTTAAATAATAATTATGTACTTGAAATAAAATTTCCCACGCGATGAGTAAATGAGTAGTAGTAGAGATAAAAGGTTATCTGCTCAGAGGTTACGATGGAGTAATACAGAATTACGTGCATTGTTTGTATTTATTACTAGTTGTCGCCCGCAAACTTCGTTAGCGCTAATTTGGACCATCATTTACGCCATTTTGACAGCGCGAAATTAAAAAAAGTAACCTATAATATGCTGGTCTATGTCAGCTACCTTTTAATGAAGTCCCATCGAAATCGGCCCAGCCGTATCGGAGATTACCCGGAACAAACGAGGGTTGAGACAGACAAACAGACAAAAAAAATGCGATTTTTGTTTTCAGCAATACAAATATATCTTCCCGAAATCCGGATTTTCTCTTGATATTACAAAAAGACACTCCAATTTTATTATAAGTATAGATTTTAAATAAACAATTATGTCCGTTGAATCTCTACTGTAACAAAACTACGCTGTCCCTCTTTTTCTCTCCGAAATAAACGAAGATAGCAAGTGTACACGAGTTAATTGTTTTCAAATAGTGTCAGTTCAAGGTCATACAAGGGCATTGCAGTACTTTTCGATAGGAATTTGTAAAAGCCTAAAAAGTTATTTGTTACTTGCTCTATCAAGTGAATTTCTAATCAAATACCATTGTCATCTCTGTCACTCTATAAGAAAAAAAGGAGAAAAAAAACGGATTATCGAATATTTTGATTTACAAATACTTGTGTGAAAAAGTACCAGGCTAGCAGAATATATCAGGAGCTTACGTAGACTAATAAAAACCGGTCCTAGCGGGGACGTAGTTTTTGTACTAACCTATCTCATACGCTTCGACAAATGTAACTCGTTTCGGTTTACGCAATTATGAATTCCAAGTTCTTTCACTAAACTTAAATATTCGACATTTATAATAAACTAGCTGTTGTTCGCGTCTTCGTCCGTGAGGAAATAAAAATTGTTATTATAGATGAAATAATTTATGAAATCGACCCAGTAGTTCTTAGTTATACCAAAACACACTATAATACAATTTCCGCTTTATAATATTAGTATAGAAATTAAAAAACTTAATCAGAATTTATGGAAATGACTTAAGGAAGGGGAAATATCCTCTTTATGTGAGTCTCCTCTGTTGATTAAGGGTAGGCATTTGCAATTGCAGATGTATATGGCAGCGATAGCTTCGCTTTTTCGGCGAATTCAGGTAGGAGTTCGCTCGTATGCCACTTTTTAATATAAAAAAATATTCAAGCTGATAGATATGTATGGAAAAGTACATATCTGTACACACTACACAAGGACTGTCTGGCTTTAGTAGTTTTGGCTGTACGTTAAATACCAATATTTTATTGATTTAAAAAGATCTAATTCTCTTCACCGCCTACCTCATTTACCAGGTAAAACAAAACTTTTGTTACATAAAACGTTCCTACAATCTAAGATGACAAACAAAAAAAAAACAAAAAAACTTTTACGAGGTCTTGCGTTGCCGTTCCGTGCAATGTTGCCGATCTTACGTCTATACTATAGATAAATAATAGGTAATAATAATAACGTAATCTTATTATCAAAGAATAGCTGTCGCATAAATTAAAAAAAAATATCAGGGACTGTCTCACCACTGGCTGTTAGAGAGGCTCAGATATGTTAAAAATGACGTCACTATCAGATAAATTCCGATATTTTCATCACATATTTTACACGTTGCGTTATCAGACAATTTACAATTTGGTGGGACAGGCCCTTAGTCGCCTATGTGTTCATCCAGATAATCTTCTAGGTCCATACTAATATAATAAAGGGGAAAGATTTGTATTTATGTAGTAAGTCATAAACTACTGGACCGATTTTAAAAATTCATTCACCATTAACAACCTATGTTATTGAGAATAACGTAGGCTATTTTTTTTATTATTTTTTAATTACACAACAGCTATCTGTGACTAATTTAGTCGAGATGTTTGAGCTGTTCCGGCGATACAGTCTATACTAATATTATAAAGAGGAAAGATTTGTAATTTTGTATGTATTGAAATAACTCAAATACTACTGGTCCGATTTTAAAAATTTTTTCACCATCAGAAAGGTAACTTATCTGAGAGTAACATTGGTGTTTGATTATTATTAATGTTAAGGAACTAATAATAAATAAATAAACAGCGTTATTCTGGATCCCCGCTTGCTTTGACTAGATATTCGGATCGTAAATGAAAAATCGTAAATTTTGACATGAATAGCTTATTTTGTAGTTTAGTGATTGTCTGAAGATTCTTTTCAGAATTTCTTTATCTAAATTAAGGAATTGTTGATAATTTATCTACATCCGTGACGTCATATTTGGGTTAAAAGATGACCGTTCGTAATTAAGGGCCATACACGAACGTCGTCATAGAAAGAGATGGATTGCGTGAAAGGTGACATGATCAAGGGAGTGATCACTGAGATGACGTATGATAGAGTTATTTGGAGGACGAAAACCCGGTGCGCCCTACGGGAGTAGGATAAGGCAGGGAAGATGATGACGAACGTAGGTCGATGGCATAATTATTACTAGTGTGTACTTTATCTAAATTATAGAATGAATTTATAGTGCTTATGACAGGATATTATTGTGACAGGATGTTATTGTGTTTTTTTTCTGTCAAGATATGCTACAAAAAAATAAGCTTTTTCCATACGTCTTTTTCTAACTAGCTAGTTTTTCTGCGATAGTACACGTTTATGCTTATTTCGTTAATTATTTATTAAAAACTAGCTTTCGCCGGCGACTCTGTTTGCGTGACATTAAGAAATTCATAGAGATCCGCTACGTTTAGGCTCGAATATCTATCCATCTAAATTTTTACATCATATTTCATACTAATATTATAATGTGAAAGTTTAGATGGAGGTATGGATGTTTGTTAGAGTTTGTAGCCTAAACTACTGAACAGATCTCGATGAAATTTAGCATAGATATAGAGGATAGTCTGAAAGAATACATGGGCTACTTACATTTGTTATTTATTATTCCGGGCGGACGGAGTCGCGGGCGTAAGCTAGTTTATAATATTAGTAATATTCGTAAGGATTTAACACATAAAAGGTGATGTATTTGATCTCATAAGTGTTTTGTTTTCTGACGATCAGTTTATTTACGTGAAAATTGTTGGGTTTCGATTTTCAAATTTCTTGTTGTTATTGGCATCTCTTTCTTTGACAATAGCAGTTAGGCTCGCTACAGACTTAGTGCTGATAGCTCTAAGTTTCACCTGGAGACGAATTCTTTTAAAACTACGTGTGTAGAAATATTGCAATTTACAGTCAAACTGTATTTTGCCTACCTACGTCAAAATTAAGACAACAGACAGATTAGTTAAAACTGACAGTTTAGAAAATCATAGATGCGATCTGTTTTAGGAAAGGTTTTTGGCTATACTCTTAAGGGCGGATCCAGCTTTGGCGTCAGAGGGTCACATAGTCGTGGTTAGGTCAAGAGCTTGAGAAAAATGTAAATATATTTTGTCAAGCTCTTGACCAACCAGCTCAGGTGGGTTATGACCATGACTCCGTTAACTTTAACAGCCTTACAAATAAAGGGTAAAAAGTTAAACTTAGGAATAAATTAAGTGTAAGCAAAATTTGTACTAATATTTGCTTATACTACGCCTAAGACTGTTATAATATAGGTACTAGCTTTTGCTCTCGACTTCGTCTGCGCGAAATTTAAATAAAAATCTCGAATTCTGTGGGAGGTATTAGAGAAGGCATTTGTCCAAGTGGGTAGATAATGCTGATGATGGCGATGATGATGATGATGATACTCAAAAAAACTAACTTTTTAATGGTACAAGAATTAAAATCGTTCCAGTAATTTTCGAGTTTTTTCGTTACACATAAAATTATGAATCAAATCTTATTTCTTACTAATATTATATCTTACTTCTTACGAATAGATGTTAGTTAGAGTTTGTAGCCTAAACTCTCGATGTAAATTGGTACAAATATAGATGACATCTGGAAGACAAGCTACTGATTTTTTTTTTAATTCCACGCGGAAAGAGTTTTGGGCAAAATATACTTAATATATTAGATTTATTAAAGATTTTATTACAAGTGTTATTTATGCATTATGACTAGCAAAACAATAACAAATGACGTCACAATAATTGTTTATTTTACACATGTTTCGTAAACCAAGATGATTGTTGATTAGTCACCATAGTAATACTAAAATCGTGGTTTTAGTATTAGATTTAATTTTAAATTTAATTTCTAGCCATGTAATCCCACTGTCGTTTTCTACATGTTATCTCTGTTATTACAAAGTAAATGAAAGGGATAGCAATATATTTGTGGTTTATTTCGATAATAGACCAATGTTTTGCAAAGTTGTATGAAAACTGAATGCACAGATAAGTTATGCCTAATTTAACGTCAAACGATTTCATAACCTAAAAGCGTAAACATTCGGTATAACGCGACGCATAAAAAAGGGGTTAGAGACCTGCTTGGGAGTAAAAAAAAACGTGAGTATACGAGGGTTAGACCTCCGTACCTCCGTGGCTTGTTCAGCGACCGCCCCGCTCGCTTACCCACCGGGGCGGGCCACCCCGCATCTTAACTGAAATAACACTCGTTCACTTACAATGTTCCGGTTCCCTTTCTTCCTCATACGAACATCGCAGCCTGATCCATTTAACTATTTTCAAACTACACTACACAAACACAATCCGACCGCACTGACATAGGAGTTTAGCGTTTTTTTTTTATCTTTTTTCGGAGGGTCGAGTTTACACTCGCAGGTAGCCGCCGGTCGGTCCGAGCGGCCTGTCGCTAGGCGTTTTACATTATTTCACTGAAGTCTTTAAAAGCGTCCTCGTGTACGCGTAGCTAATATCATCGTTCCCAACAGCGGTACAAGCACGCGCGCCTCGCTCGATCGCACTGGGGATCGCGTCGCGCGGGGCGAGGTGGGAACGCCATCGCGGTAGGGGTCTGCTTTACCGACGTCGATAGCAACTGTTTTATCGACCTTATACCAAGTGGCGCGGACGAAAGAAATTTAAAATATTTGAAAGTTAAAAGTGCTTTAATAACGTAGAAATTGAAACTTAAAATATTCACCATTAGAGGACTTTTTTGGACCGAACTTCTCTGTTATGTTGCTGCCTAATTTTTATTTTTTATCATACATAATTTAAGAAATGTCTAATTTTACATTGATATGTTTTAGTTCAACACCTTTGATTAATGTAGAATTTAAATAAAAAAAAACATTATAAAATCATTGTGTAAAAAGTTTTGGAAAAGTTTTGAAATTTATTAAATACCTATGTTATAGCAACATTTATGTATTGACGTTTACGAATCGAATTGCATTTTTTTGCCAAATTGTGAAGTGTTGTAAAGTAAATGCCGCTTCCCATTTAACATATTTTTGTTATCAATTAAATGTAAACTAATTAAAATTTAATTTACTGTAAATTTACATATCGATATAAGATGGTTAGACACAGAAAAGTTGGCAATTCGCAAAATAAACATGGGAATAATAACGATACAAGTAAAAATTCGGAAAGCGCTGCAAACTCAAGTTGGTTTCGTTTATCATCATTTTGGAAGACTGCTATAGGATGCCCATGCCTTGCTTTCGCGATTTATGTTGGTGTTCTAGGTTATTTAGAAACCCGCGTAAATACGCCTCTTGTTGGGGAAAAGGTAAGAGATAGTTTAGAATTATAACCAACAAGCTTTCGCCCGCTACTCCGTCCGCGTAGAATGTAATAAAACAAAAGTGAATAGCCTATGTGTTCTTCCAGACTATAGTCTACGTATATACCAAATTTTATTAAAATCCATTGAGGTGTTTAGGCTACAAACTCTAACAAACATCTATCCATCTCCCTATACTTTCGCATTTATATTAGTAAGATTTATTATTTATATTTGTGGATATTTAGTAACTAGATTGAATATATAGCTAAATGGTAGAAAATACGTATTATGTGAAAGTGGGACACTAAATGAGATGTTAAAAAAGCAGTTGTCCATACAGAAGTACAATTTTCTGGGTTGTTTTAGTTGATTAAAGTTACTTATTTAATGTTTTCAGGCAGTTTTAGAATCTGGTTTAGAAGTACCAGACAGATATTGGGGTACATATAGACCAGGGGTATACTTTGGTCTTAAAAGTAGAGAGCCCCGTTCACCAGTGTTTGGTTTGATGTGGTATGAAATAGGTGATACACACAAAGGAATAAGGTAATATAGTTTTTTCTATACTAATAAAGAAAACACACTTTGTTATGTGGGGTGTTAACAATCATAGCATACTTTTTAAGGTTTTTTTTTTTAATAAAAGGTGTTACACTTAAATGGCTATGTTTTCATGCTATTAAGCTTAGGGGTGAATGAAATTAAAAAATAAAAAAATATGTGGGGAAAGGGCCAAAAACCACAAGCTAATAGCATCTAAGAAACTGGATATCCAAGGTAATTGTAATTGTTAGTGTAATGTTTGAAATAAAACGCAGGTGTCAAGTCCAAGATGTATTAACTGACCATCATTGTAATTACAATGTTAAAAACACAGATACACACAAAAATAGTGTATTGCACAGTTAGGTACTATTGTTTTTGCATTGCCTTTATTTGAATTAAGACATTTGCAATTAAAAGTAAACAATAAAATAATATTTTTATAATTACGAGTGGATAAAGCACGTGGGCACAGCTAGTTCATCATCATCTTCCCTGCCTTATCCTACTCTGGGTCGGCGCACCGGGATTTCGTCCTCCAAATAACTATCATCCATCATCTCAGTCATCACTCCAGTACAAATTGTTTATATATTTTGTTTTTTTTTTCCTCTTCAATTTTCTTGTCATTAGTTTTGATTGTTAATGATTGGTTTTCGTTGTTCTCGTTTGTATTTTTTTTTTTGTTCAAGTGTATTATGTTGTATTGTGTTGCAGTGTGTTTTGGAACTGATTAAATGTGTATTATTATTATTATTATTATTATTATTATTACAAATCAGGCACAGCTAGTTATTTCTTTTAATAATTAATAGCTTTTGTCTCTTCTTTTCAGACATTGGTGTGATCAAAATGATCTTTTAATGTCATATGGCTGGATGAGACATGACGGGGTGTCATTTGGTGAGCAAATAATATTGGATACACCACTTAAAATTTCCACTTCGTTTATCAAGACCCCAGGTGGGGAGCATGGAGGACATTGGACAGCTAGGATTAATGTTACGTCAAATGTGAGTACATAATCATCAACTTGCCCTCATCCCTTATGGAGAATCGACACAATATGTACTTCTCTTCCATACATTTGTATCACCCGTCATATCTGAATCCACTCCTTTCTATCCTCTACATCTATCTAAATCTATACAAATAATAAAATTGGAGTGTCTGTTCGTAATATCGAAAGAAAAATTCCACATTTCAGGAAGACGATGTATTTGCGTTGCTGATAACGAAAATAGCATTTAACAAATTTTTGTCTGTCTGTCTGTCTGTTCGCAAGCCGCGTTTGTTCCGGGTAATCTCCGAAACGGCTGCGCCGATTTCGACCGGACTCTCACTGAAGGGTAGCTGACATAGAGGGGCATGTTATAGGCTACTTTTTAATCTTAATATTGCGTGGACAAAGTCGAAACAGACACTCCAATTTTATTACATGTATATATATAGATAGATTGAACGTTATTGGTTTTTGACAATTTATCACCACATAGATTAGGGATAACTATATAAAAAACGAGCTGTTGCCCGCAACTTCGTCCTCGTAGTATTAGAAAACATACGAACTATATATATGAATTACAAAAAGCTACGTATCCCTCGGGAACCGGACATTTCTCGGGAATGAAGCTTATCCCATGTGTACTCCAGACTTTGTTTTATATCTGTGCCAATTTTCAATAAGATATGTTGAACCGTTGCAGAATGATCGAGTAAACATTAAAAAACTAATTTAGTGAATCCCACGGGAACCGTAACTATTCCCGGGATAAAAAGTAGCCTATGTGTTCTTCCAGACTATGCTCTAAACCTGTGCCGAATTCCATGGAGATCCGTTCAGCCGTTTAGGCTACAAACGCTAACAAACATCCATCCATCTATCCATCTAAACTATCGCATTTATAATATTAGTAAGATGTTTCAAGTAAATCATTGCCTGCCTCTTCCCTGTATTTGAATCTCATCAGTTAATAAAGAAAAATCCCTAATATTTCAAATAAATATTATTTCAGGACAACAAGAAGAGAGTCCTAGGTTTAGTCTGGTATGGAGCATTGGATGAGTCTTTGGGACCTGCGGCACCAACTTCTCGACTTTGGATGGAGGGTGGATCTATGCTTGGTCATACTCCGCAGTTGCATAACTTTAGATTGAATTTTGTACATGAAGGTAAGTTGATTGTTGTGTGTATCTATACTAATACTAGCTGTTCCCATGCGGCTTCATCCGCATGAAATTATGAAAATTGCATTTTATTGTTTACATTTGTCAAATTATCAATAGCAAATGTCAAAATGACATGACAAACCTTGGCAATCTTGATTCCTTGATGTTGGCAACAACTTATGGTCTCTTTCCCACATTAGGGGTTTTATCCAAAATATTTAACCCCTAAGTTTAGTAGCGTGAAAATATATAGCCTAAAGCGTGACGTGAGTGTAGGGTTTTCATTAAAAAAGAATTATTAATAAATATGCTGTAATTGCTGACATCTTAGGCAACAAAGAAGTGTGTGTTTACGCTTTATTATAATAGTATAGATTATTAAGAGGATTGATTTGTATTTTTGGGATTTCTATATGTATTGAAATAACTCAACCTGTGGGTTGATTTCAAAAATTATTCCACTGTTAAAAAGCTATGTTATCACTGAGTAATATAGGCTGTATTTTTACTATTTTTTTAATTTCATACAAGCGAAATCTTATTAAATAATTGTATTCAATATAACTGAGACAATACATTTTATGTAAAAATAGTCTGGATGAACACAATTCCAGGGCGGAAGCTAGTTATTACATAAATGTGAAAGTTTGAATGTCCGAAACGCTTTAATGGATTTCTATTAAATTTGTCACATATGTAGAATGTAACCTGGAAAATATAGGATACTTGCATATTATGTTTACCGAGTGAACAAAGTTGTGGGCAAAAGCTTGTGTAATAAAAAATTTAGTTGATGTGATAGGGTTACTTTTTCAAAAATTTTCGTGCTAACCCCCTTGTACTTGCTGGTTAGGTAAAAAAGAAAGTTTTTTTTTCAGGTAAACTCCACCATACATCATATTCAGAAGCAATAGCACCAGGGCTGCATGTTTTAAAGGAGAAGTTTTATTCATTACTGAAGCCTAGTAAAGATAAGTACAGATCAATTCCACAGATGCCAATATTGCAACCGGACAATAAAGTCAACGATCAGGTTTGTAACTTTATGAACATAGTGAGAAGGTCTTGAATATCTTAGCAAACTAAACCATAACATTTTTCATTATTCTTTAATGTGGCGAAACACACACATATAGCTATCTCTCTTTATCCAGAGGGAAAGGGGGAAATGACTATACTTTTGTCTTTTTTGCTCCTAATTGTGCGGTCAATCAATTTATGCAATATATTTGCTGTTATGAACTCCTAGTACTTTATTCCCGCAGGACTCTAACGCGAATTTCGTTCCTGTTCAAATGATAGTAGAAACTCCATTTTTATTGGACGTAGTATACAGTACAGAAGATCTGCCTACACCACCACTGAAAGGGGATGAATATACGAGAGAATTGGAAATCAAGAGGTTCTTATTTGACGAGGAATTTGAAAGAAAATTCAAACTGGATAAGAAGTATGTATTAAAAACTATAAAAAAAACTATGAAAACAGGAACTTCCATACATGGCTTAAAATGTTTCACTTTTTAATTTATTATGTGACATAAATGAAGTGATTATTGTAAAACTAGTTTTCACCTGCGACTCCGTCCGTGCGGAATTGAAAATATAGATTGTATCATATGTATAGCCAAACTTAGAATGTAGCATATGTGTTCTTCCAGACTATGTATTACTATGACAAATTTTATCAAGATCCAATTAGTAGGCCACAAACTAACAGACATCCATCCATCCATACATCCATACATCCATACATCCAAATTTTGGCATTTATAAAATTAGCAAGATAAGTATAGCCAAATATTACAAGGTTATGAAAAAAAAATTGTTTTTCTAAAATTCTTTTTTTAAATCTTATGTTAAAAATGCGAAATTTTGTATGTATGGATGGATGTTTACTAAAAATATCTTCGAAACGGATGAAAAGATCTCGATGAAATTGTAGAATTGTAAGTAAAATTATATATAGAACAAAGTCTGAAAAGACACATAGTCTTGTTAGTTTTTTTAATTCGGACGGACTCGCGGGCAAAATGTAGTTTTAAATGTAACATTGCTAGTTCTCTGTCTACCATATTATAGTAAAGTCGTGAAGTAAACAATTTCTAAACTACCAGGTACTCAGACCTGGACGTGGTTGTAGCTAAAGCGGCACTATCCAATATGATTGGTGGAATCGGATATTTCTATGGGGCGGGCAGAGTGCAATCTCCTCATACCAGTGAGCCGGTGCCCTACTGGAGGGCGCCGTTGTATACCGCAGTACCAAGCAGGTAGGGCAAATTAGTCTTAGGCCTGTCACACCAAATTGTAAATTGTCTAATAATCCAACGTGTAAAATATGTTATGGAAATATCTGATTTTGTTCCCTTATCTGACTGTGACGTCATTTTTAAGTTATCTGAGTCTAACAGCCAGTGGTGGGATAGGCCCTTAGTCATGTTTTCCTGATGTTTTTTTTTTAAATTATTAATTAAGAATAATACGGATTTTACGCCATTTGTACTGCTTTTTATTACATCATAAGACATTAGTTATTTATTCAATTCTAACAAGCATTTTTTAACTAGTTGTCGCTCGCGACATCACTCGTATGAAATTAAAAAACAATAAAAAGTATATTTTTAATGGTAAAAGTATTTTTAATATCGGCCTAGTAGTATAGTTGTTTCAATACATACAAAAATCCAAATTAACAAACCTTTTTTTATAATATTAGTATAGATTCCGTCAATGTAAAATCAACTTTATGACTATACTATAAGGTTCAATTTCTAATGTTTTTATAGGTCGTTCTTCCCTCGAGGCTTTTTATGGGACGAGGGATTTCATGGTCTCCTAGTAGGTCGCTGGTCTCCTGAGATACAGATGGACATCGCGGCTCACTGGTTGGACCTAATTAATGTTGAAGGATGGATACCACGGGAACAAATACTGGGTAAGTTAAAAACAGACATTAAGAGTATATAGACTAGACAGTGATTTTTTTCACTGGTAACTTCTTTGAAAGGTACTGTTAGTTGTTATATTGCCACCTCGTGTTTGTATTGCCATGTTATAAAACATTTTAGAAAATTATAATAAGCTTCATCTTATAAATTAAACTAACAAACGTTTCAATTTTTTAATGACACTACTTATTGGCAAATAATTTCAATACAATTAATTATTGAAATGTAGTTTTGAGGATCTATCAATAGATAGGGTTAGTACATAATGTGAAAATGTTTCAAGTAAAGTGTCAACTGGAGAACCACCAACCAACCAACCAACTCAGCTGGAGAACCAGCACTTAGGGTTCTTCAGAAGCTCTTCAATTCCGTCATTCTCGAGGGACGTACGCCACAGGCATGGAGCAGAAGTGTGGTGGTCCTGTTCTTCAAGAAGGGCGATAAATCTCTCCTGAAGAACTACAGGCCCATCTCACTTCTGAGCCATGTCTATAAGTTGTTCTCGAGGGTCATCACGAATCGTCTCGCTCGCAGATTTGACGACTTCCAGCCTCCCGAACAAGCCGGGTTCCGTAAAGGCTTTAGCACCGTAGACCACATACATACGCTGCGGCAGGTTATACAGAAGACCGAGGAGTATAACCTGCCACTATGCTTAGCGTTCGTGGACTACGAGAAAGCCTTCGATTCGGTCGAGACCTGGGCGGTACTGCAGTCTCTCCAGAGGTGCCAAATTGACTACCGGTACATCCAAGCGCTAAGGTGCCTGTACGAAAACGCCACCATGTCAGTCCGAGTACAGGGTCAGGACACAAAACCAATTCAACTGCACCGCGGTGTAAGACAGGGTGACGTTATTTCCCCGAAACTCTTCACCGCGGCGTTGGAAGACGTTTTCAAAGTCCTCGACTGGAAAGGACTTGGCATCAATATCAACGGCGAGTACATCACGCACCTGCGCTTTGCCGATGACATTGTAGTCATGGCTGAGACCATGGAGGGACTCGGTACAATGCTCGATGACCTCAATAGGGCCTCCGAACGAGTGGGTTTGAGGATGAACATGGATAAGACGAAGGTCATGTCGAATGTTCATGTTCCACTCACTCCCATAGCCATCGGAGGCCATACTCTCGAAGTTGTTGACGAGTATGTCTACCTGGGACAAACTGTCCAGCTTGGTAGGTCCAACTTCGAGAGGGAGGTCAATCGCCGAATCCGACTAGGATGGGCAGCGTTCGGGAAGTTGCGAGATATCCTCTCGTCCCAAGACATACCGCAGTGTCTCAAGACAAAAGTCTTTGACCAGTGTGTGTTGCCAGTGATGACTTACGGAATAGAGACGTGGCCCTTCACTGCGTGCAACATCAGGCGGCTCAAAGTCACTCAAAGGGCAATGGAGAGGGCAATGCTCGGAGTTTCTCTGCGAGATCGCGTTAGGAACGATGCGATCCGCAGCAGAACCAAAGTGACCGACATTGCCCGAAGAATTGCAAACCTTAAGTGGCGATGGGCCGGCCATATTGCCCGCAGAACGGACGGCCGATGGGGCCGAAAAGTTCTGGAGTGGCGGCCACGGATAGGTCGTCGCAGCGTAGGTAGGCCTCCCGCAAGATGGACCGATGACCTGGTCAAGGTTGCGGGAGTGCACTGGATGCGGGCGGCACAGGACCGGGCATCGTGGCAATCGATGGGGGAGGCCTACGTTCAGCAGTGGACGACCTAAGGCTGTTAATGATGAAATGATGAAAGTGTCAACTATGCTTACTCTATATTTTTTTAATCTCTTTGGCTAAAACACTTTTCCACAGCAATAGACGACAAATCCTTTAGTGAATACTACATTGACCATTAAAACAAAAATATTTTATTACTCATACTTATTGCATATTTCTGTTCTCCTGGTAGGTGTAGAAGCAATCGCCCGCGTACCCAAAGAGTTTGTAGTGCAG
This sequence comes from Papilio polytes, assembly GCF_000836215.1. NCBI lineage: Eukaryota > Metazoa > Arthropoda > Insecta > Lepidoptera > Papilionidae > Papilio > Papilio polytes. The sequence goes on along the minus strand of NW_013524996.1, from coordinate 176,340 downwards.
AGCAACGCGGCCGCCAACCCGCCTATGCTGCTAGTACAGCTGGCGCATCTGGTGCGCAGCAACCCGCAACTGTTTGAACCCGGACAGAAGCTGCGCGGGACATTAGACCGAATGTTCCCTAGACTACAGGTACTCATACTTTTATGAAGTCCTAGTACTTGTCACTTTGTAATCGATTAGCTTTTGCCCGCGACTCCGTCCGCGTGTATATTGAATTAAAATTGTGTAGCATATGTGTTCTTCCACACTATCCTCTACGTCTATGCCAAATTTCATTGAGATCCGTTCAGTAGTTTTGGTTACAAACTAACAAACATCCATCCTTCTAAACTTTCGCATTTATAATATTAGTATGATATTCCTTTCCAGGCATGGTACCAATGGTTCCAAAGCACACAGAAAGGGGATGAAAACACCTCGTACCGATGGAGGGGGAGAGAAGATGATGGCGTCCAACTTAACCCTAAAACTTTAACTTCGGGACTCGATGATTATCCTAGGTAAGTTTAAACGCATATATTGATCTCTATTTTGTCCAAGGGAGTGAAAGGGATGACAGTATGAGTTTCATAATAGTGGAATTATCTGTATTTCGTAATACTTCTATATCTTTTATATATATCTATATTCTATACTAATGTAATAAAGTGTAGACAAACGACTTAGTTATGTAGAATTTCAGCAATCTAAGTATATTTTTGATTAATTCTTTCTTTAATAATAAGCCACATTTTAGGCTCTTCAACCTTATTAAACTTAGGGATTAAAAAATTTGGAAAAAACCTTCATGTGTGAAAGGACCATAAACTACAAACTGCCAACATTGAGGAAGCAAGGTTATTGGTAACGGTAATTGTTATCTAATGTCAAAATCCTTTGTTGTCCTTTGTGCATTTGATTTTTGATATTTGCATTTGAGTACAAAACAATAAAATAAGGTTTTTATTTAGTCAGTCAGTAATAAAGAGAGGAATTATTTTGTACCAGGGCATCACACCCATCAGGTATTGAACGACACGTTGACCTCCGTTGTTGGATGTACGCGGCCGCCGATGCTATGGCGACCATCGCCTATCACCTGCACAGAGATACCACCAAGTAAGCTTGACTTCGTCCGCGTGAATTAAAAAATTGTAGCCTATGTTACTCACAGATAAATTACCTTGCTAACGGTGAAAGAATTTTTAAAATCGATCCAGTAGTTTTTGAGTTATTTCAATACATACAAAAATACAAATCTTTCCTCCTCCCTTAGTTATTAGGATGTCAGCAATCATATTATTGAATAATTCTTGTTCTAATAAAAAGCCCTACACTTACTATACTCTGTAATCTATATATTTACACAATATTCAATTTAGGGGGTAAAAAATTTAAAAATAAAACCCTCACGCGGAAAAGGGACAAAAACTACAAGCCAGTAGCAAAGAAGCAAGATCTGGTAACAGTAATTGTTAGCCAATATCAACTTCGTTGTCATTTGTGAATTTGATTTTTGCCATTTGCTATTAAGAATTTCACTAAACAATAAAATAGAATGTTTATACTTGTATGTGTGGGAAAGAGACACAAAATTAAAGTATCACTATAAGAAAGGGACAGATTATGATCTTATGTCCTAGTACTTGGTAAATAAAATGTTTATACTTATATGTGTGGGAAAGAGACACAATATTACAGTATCTATCTGTAAGAAAGGGATAGAATATGATTTTCTGATGTCTTGGTATTTACTGCTTTTTCAGATTCGAAGCTACAAGAGACCTGCTGGGCGATGAGGAACTTCTGAATGAACTCCACTGGTCTCCGCGCACGCAGACGTATGCTGATTATGGTGAGTTATGAAGTCCTGGTATAAGGTTATTGATATAGAAGATTAGGGGTATCCAAAGACGCTTAAAAATATAGACATGGCATACTGGACAATTTTTTTTCACCGGTACTTACCGGTACTTACTTATAAAAGTTTAAATTTAATAAAATTAAAATAAGCTCTATCTTTTGTAATATGAATTAGTTGTTGCTCGCGACTTCGTCCCCGTGAGATTAAAAAATATAAAGGAATAACAAGGATTTTTCTTAAAATCAGCTCCATGATTTTTGAGCTATTTCAATACATACAAAAATACAAATCTTTAATTTTTATAATATTAGTATAGATAAACTAAACAGTGTTACCAAATAAAATGTTAATAAAATACATTATTTAATGACACCTTTTGGCATAAACACAATTAATAATATTGACATGTTGTTTTCAGAATCTAGCATTAGATAGCGTTAGAGATGATTATTTTAAAAATAAAGTGAAGTTTCAACTATGCCTCCTCTATATATATTTTTAATCTCTTTGCGGTCATCATTTTTTTTATTTTTAACCGACTTCCCTAAAGAAGCAGGTATACAATTCATCTGTATTTTTTTATGTTGCCATCTCTAATATTCTCTTTGAAATGACGAAAATACACTTTTCAAAGCTTGGTTTTTCTATTCCAGGTCTTCACACAGACGGTGTGAGGTTAATCCGGCAACCAGCTAAACCCCCCAATGAGCCCTCAAGGGTGGTCCGGAGTGTGTCAGTACCACCTAAACCCAAATTAGTCACTTCAGCCTTCGGTAAGATCTCTCTTAACTGCAGTTTCCTTACATGTAACACAGACATTAAAAAAAATATAGACTAGACAAAACTTTTTTACCGGTATTTTCTCTGCATGGTACTCTATCACTTGTCAAGTTTAGACTCACCTTGTGTATTGACATATAAAACATTTTACTAAATTATAATATAAAATAAACTAAATACTGTTTCAAAATGAATTATTATCATTTAAATATTATTTAACTAGCTTCGACCCGCGATTCCGTCCGCGTGGTATTAAAAAAAACAAAACCAAGTAGTCTATATGTTCTTCCAGACTATCCTCTACATTTATGCCAAATTTTATTGAGGTCCATTCAGCAGTTTAGGCTACAAACTCTAACAAACATCTAAACTTTCACATTTATAATAGTAATGAAAGTATGAAGTGTGTAAGGGAGACAACTATATTCTTTTGTTTCTTTCACTTACAGAATTATTCCTTTATGTTCTTCAGGTTATGTGTCTCTGTTCCCAATGTTGCTGATGGTGTTAAAACCGGAGAGTCCTAAATTGGGGAAGATTCTGGAAGACCTAGACAAGCCTGAACTGCTCTGGTCTCCATATGGACTTAGGTAAAACTATCAACACTACTAAATATTTTGTATGAATGATTGTATTTAAATAAAGAGATTAAAATTTTTATAGAAGAGGCATAGTTGACACTTCAATTCATTTCAGTAACCTTATCTATTATTTAAATTTATTGCCAATAGTGTCACTACTATTTTAAATACATGTCAATACTCGAAGTGGCCTTCACAACTGATATAGTACCTTTCAGAGAAAGTACCAGTGAATGTTTGCTGCCTCGTCTATATATCTTTCAAATGACTTTGTATTTAGTACATTTAACTTGTGATAGATTATTTACTATCATTATATGATATCCTGGTACATAAATCAGAGTGTATCATCTCTCCCATTATCTAAAAATAAAGCAGAGAAAATAATAATCATGTAATAAAATTGGAGTGTCTGTAATATCAAAAGAAAAATTCCACATTTCGGAAAGATGATGTATTAGCGTTGTTGATAATGATAATCGCATTTAATTTTTTTTGTCTGTTTGTCTGTCTGTCTGTCCGCAAGCAGCGTTTGTTGCGGGTAATCACTGAAAAATTTCGACATGATTTTCGTTGACATAGAGGGGCATATAGGCTACTTTTTTACTAATATAAATGCGAAAATTTAGATAGATGGATGTTTGTTAGTTTGAAGCAGTAACTGCTTAACGGATCTTGATGAAAGTCATAGATATATGGATAGTCTGGAACACATAGACTACAATTCTAGTCGCTCGCGAAAACTCGTGTTTTCATACATGTGTTTTGTGTATAAAAATTCTGTTTGTTATTCAGGTCTTTATCAAAATCATCGCCGCTGTATATGAAAATGAATACAGAACACGACCCACCGTACTGGCGAGGTCAAGTTTGGCTCAACATCAACTATTTAGCATTACGTGCGCTGAAATACTACTCAAGCGCAGGTCCATACGCTCAGCGCGCTTCAGATCTTCACTACCGACTGAGAGATAATGTCGTCCGTAAGTTATCTTTTATGTTATCCTGGTACTTTGAGTTCATTAACCAAGGCGACCCATGTCTCAAACGCATTCACGGTTCATGGCCAGTACAGTAGGACAGTGGCAATGAATAACTGGACGGGACTGGCATCGTGAACTGTAAAAGGGACAGTGAGTCAAGTAATCTATGACTGGCTGTTGCAACAATCCGTGTACTGGCTAAGAATCACGCTAAGAATAAAAATGTCATTGCTATGTTATGCAGTCCTGGTACTTTGTTCTAATCAGCTGGTATAAAATTGCCTTATAGTTATAAGTTATTTAGCTTATGATGTCCTAGTAGCAGTTATTTTAAAACCTAATAAGAAAAGCTAAGGTCCTGTCCTATCACTAACTGATAGAGGCTCAGATAGCTTAATAATGACGTCACAGACAGATAAGCGTACAAAATTCCATATTTCCATCACATATTTTACACATTGGATTGTTATTTGACAATTTACAAACATTTGGTAGACTGATTCTTAAGATGCTTGAAATATTTGTCATTGAAAATGCAGTTTTTTACCGAATTAAAAGATAGCTTAAAATAAAATAGCAATCGCTATTGTTATAACTATCTCACTCTAACCTAAAAGAATGCCCTTACATTTTATTTATTAGCTTTTGCCCGAGGTTTTACCTTGTGGAATTAAAAAAATGTAAGTAGCTTATGTGTTCTTTCAGACAAATGTCAAATTTCATCGGAAACCGTTCAGCCGTTGAAGCGACAAGCTCTAACAAACATCCATCTATCTAAACTTTCGCATTTATAATATTTGTTTTCTTATTATTTTGCAGAAAACGTGTTATCGGAATACAAACGTAATGGTTATCTATGGGAGCAATACTCCGGAGAAGACGGCATAGGTTCCGGATGCAAGCCGTTCACAGGATGGACTGCGCTCGTCGTACTTATGATGGCTGACGAGTATTAGACACTGCCTTGTTATGATATCCTGGTACATAAAATCGATACTGCCTCACAAAGACAGATTATAATCTGACTAGGCATATTGTGAATTAGTATGTGAAAATTATCAGCAAGATATCATGTACACGGGTAATATAGTTTTTCTAAATAAGGGTGATTAGTTTGACAATTTCGTAGGGATGGGTTGTGTAAAATCAGATGTGAATCTATTCGATTTTCGATTTTACTCTCATAGAAGTTGGAATCGATTAATTCATAATTATACCTTATGTAATAAAATAAAAAACACATCATTAATGACTACAGAACAAACAGAAAATAAGAGTTAATAACTACTACAGTTGTACATAATCGAATTGGATTTCGCTAATATTATTGTCATCGCTAAATTCTCTACACTATAATTAATACTAGAATTGTCCTCTCAATTAGTTAATAAGAAAATAATAATTTTAGTTGAGTTCGATAATTATTTAAACCGAATATCGATAGTTCATAATTGTTCGCTGCGTGTTTGTTTTACTACGATACCTGTCTATTAAGTACGGCATTTGTCTTAATAGAAATTGAATTCGATACTTCATATACCTCATTCAAACTAATAAATCTTATTTAGACAAACTATAGTTATAACAAGTCGGTGACGTAACAATTATTTAAGGCTGTGCAATAATATCACATTTCTGTTTTCCTAGTAAGTTAGATACTTAATCTTAAGGGAGAGCTATCGGGAGGAGGGTGGGGGTAGTTGTGTCACAGTTAACATTGGCTCTTATAATTTAAATGTTTTTTAAATAATTTGAGAACTAATTTCTACTTTTTTTGGCAATGATCATGTGTGCCGTGTAAAAATAGTGTAGTGAAATTGAAATAAAGACAAAATATATCCAAGTGAAGTGACAAAATACTGAAAACAATGCAGAAGTAACCGTCGGAAAAACATATGTTTCAAAAACATACAAATAGCGACTTTACACGTCTAATTACAAATAGCGCCTCTTCTAATTAAGGTACGAACAGATATTCTATCACATTAATGAGAAAATCACATTAAATAAAAAAGTGATTTAAATATTAAGTACCAAATTATCCTACTGCTAACAGCGCCATCTATTTATAGTACTACAAATTACTTATCGAATTCAATCACATGA
>NW_013524996.1:140529-169691 GCF_000836215.1 Papilio polytes | reverse complement strand
GCAGTTGGTAGTTTTGTTACTAACAATGTCATCTTGAAAGTTATATTTTGACCAATGAAAGGGCGACTAAAATTTCGAAATCCGATTTTAAAGAAAAATAACCATAATATTGGGTTTTATTTTCAACATGGGTGAATTTTAGACAGTGGTAGAGTCCGTTTTAACATCTTCGCACTGTAGGGCTCTCACCAATACCATGATCACACAGACAGGCGTAAAGTGGAAGCAATTCCGCGTACAGTCATGAGTGTGGTGCGGGAGGAATAATTTTAGTCCCTTTCCCTTTCCACCCTTTTCTTAAGAGAAAAGTGTATTTGACGGCGGAGGAGATGCATAGGAAGGGGAAATGTCCTCTTTTTGTGCGTTTCCTCCGTCAATGAAGGGTAGGCAACTGCAATTGCGGATGTTTTGGGCAGCGGCCGCTTTCCATTTCAGTGGATTCAGATGGCCCATTGCTCGTTTCCCACCTTGTATCCTAAACAAAAACACATTAAAAGTAGTTGGGATTTTTTTTTTAATTTATTAACAGGCGCCCCTTGACAATATCAAAAACTCAAAATCCTTGTAGGACTATATCAGTTACTGGAGTAAAATTTCTCGTGTCAAAATATTCCATATTAAAACTTATCGCTATGGCTATTTTACATAATTCAGAAGTAGACTGATTATTTGTCTAGAGTAAGGTTTTAAAATAATAAAATAGAGTGAGACGTTTTGAAATAAATAATCTTAAGCATTAGAAATCGACTCTTGTTAATTAAAACTCGTGCCACACAAATGACAGAAGCGAAGCTATATATTACTAATATAAATGCGAATGATTAGATGGATGGATGTTTGTTAGAGTTTGTAGCCTAAACGGCTAAACGGAACTTGATGAAATTTGGCATAGATGCAGAGGATAGTCTGGAAGAACACATAGGAAGAACACCTCTGTTTTTTTTAATTCCTTGCGGACGAAGTCGCGGGTGAAAGCTAATAAATAAATATACCTTGAATAGTGTGTAATGTTCTTAACATTAGAAATTATTTCTTGGAAACAAAGTAACTGTGGGTCAGTCAATTTTTTTTTCAAAGATTTTCAATGTGGTTTGGTTTAAAGGTTAGCATGGGGGCATGTTATGAGGAGGGATGAATCGCTTGTTACAAGGAGAACGTTAGTTATGAATGTGGAGGTACATCGGTAGAGGTAGACATAGAAAGAGATGGATTGTGTGGTGACATGATCAAAAAGGGAGTGATGACTGAGATGACGTATGATAGAGTTATGTGGAGGACAAAACCTGTGGCGCCGACACTACGGGAGTAGGATAAGGACATGATGATGATGATTATCAAGATGCTATCACAATCATAAATGGCAAAAATAAGTAAATAGATTCGTTTTTAAATGTTGTAGAAAATTTATCGCTTCGCTATAGCTATGTCGTTTGTGTGACGTGATATTTATATTGGAACCAGTAAAAAAATTATTTTTTGATTTGTTTATCATGATTTTTTTTTTATTTTTTATTGCATTTAATGTATATTTGTTTTATGTAAATTATATAAAAAGTCAATTGTTAATAAATCATACAAACATTAAAATTGGTTTTAATTATTTATAAAAAAAAAATCTTTTTAATCTGACTAATTTCTACTGTAGAAAATTTTAATTTTATAAGTTTAATTTTGACCACAACTGTCCGTGCGGAATAAAAAAAAGTAATTAGCCTATGTTTTATTCCAGACTATGTTCTACATCTAGCTTTGTTTAGATACCTAATAAACATCCATCCATCTAAAACGAATTTGTAATAGTAAAATTATTATTTACCCACGTGTTTTCTGACGTATGCAAGAGTTCTTGAAATAAAACCTCGCGTGACTCACGCGATGTATGTTTAGGGTTGTTAAGCATTTTATTTAATTTAATTTTCACATAAACTCCTAATCCTACCAAATGTTACCAAAACTGAAAGTCCATCTTGAATGTACCAAGGCAACATGAACTGTAGGTATTTTTTTCAATATATTATCTTTACAATTCCAATCACTTCGCCGGAACGCGAAGTATAACGAAGTGAATTTCAATTTTTATATCAATACTTGCTTTCGCCCGCAACTTTATCCGCGTGGTATTAATTAAAAATAAAAGTGAGTAATCTGTTCTTCCAAATTATCCTCTACATCTATACTAAATTTCATCGAAATCTATTCAGTCGTTTAGACTACAAACTAACAAACATCCATCTAAACTTTCGCATTTATAATATTAGTATGATTAGTTCCGCTTAACATTCATGTATGTAAGGGGCGTAAAATAAAATTGTCATCTGATGTTATCAAAACGCAAATAAATCGATAAACTATTGTGCAAGTTTTATCGCTGCACAACACTAATTGATCAGAGCACAGTTATATCGTACCGTTATAAAACGGTCTACGAGAGCGTTGTGATGACCGTACGAAGTGTTTTTGTGTTTTTTATAATATTAAAATCTGTCAATGAAATAATTGGAGGTAAGATTTTTTATATAAATCGTTTTAATACGATAAGATCCTTTATTACTTTAATGTTTAAAAATATTCTTTTCGTAACATAAATGCGAATAAAATGTATATGGATATTAGAGTTTGTAGCCTAAATTGCTGAACGGATCTCGATAAAAGTCATAGATGTAGAGGATATTTGGAAGAACGCACACTTTTTTTAAATTGCACGTGGACCGAGTCCCGGTGAAAGCTAGTTAAAATAAAATTACTAAATAATATGAAAACATGGCTTACTAGATTTATTTGAAAATTTGTATTAGAAATTTTCTTTTGGGACGACCTACAAATTATTTAAATTATTTTTCTTACGATAACCTACATTTAAAAGTATATAATATTGTCTATACTTTTTTGTTAACTTTAAAAACAAAATTACAACACATAACGGAATAATGAGGAAAAAATATTAAAATAAACAAACTGGTTTGTAAATACGCATATCGAGTTTGTTGCAAAATACGTGCATTGTTCTTGAAATGAAGCTTTGTTCTGAACTGAAACAAAGGAAAACTGTAAACGTTGAATCTTTGTCTGCCTGGCAGTAGTGTGAGCGTATTATTGCATCTAAATATGAGGATAATAAAAGCAAATACGACCGTATACAACTAATATATGTTGTTTTCCAGTCCATAGATCGACTTCTTACAAAATAACTCGATAAAATATTTAAGTACCATTTAATTACACTTTTAGATTGCAATTTATCGTTAAAAAATGATTTCGGAGATCCGTCACCTGTTTACGTCAAGAGCGGGAAGTTTTTGGCGCCAAACGCAACTACGGGTGACATTTTGGTACGACGTTCGGAAACACTATTCGTAGGGTGTCCTGGGAAAAATAGATTTGTTGTTTTATCCAATCATACTACGGATTTAGACGTTGTTGTAAGTTATTATTTTCTATAATATTTTTATAACACACTAACTACATTAAAGTATAGGCTATATAATGTGAAAATAATTATACAGTAAAAATTCTACTTCAGGTCTTGTGATTAAAGTCATAAAAATTTCAAGCGTATGTTTTATTGTATTTTAGTTTTTTAACGGTGTAAAACAACGTTGAATATAGAAATAATAAATCAGATAAAAATAAGAAGTGAATTTAAAATCGATTCCTAACGATTAACGATACCGATTATTGTTTATGAATAGTTACAGTTTCCAGTAAATAATATTTTATTTCCAGAAAGTTCAATGTATATCAGGTACAATATTCCACGCTGGGAGATGGGTTGGCGAATTTAAACAGATTAAATGTAACGCTTCACCTTGGTTCACGGTAGAAGCCACGAACTATTCGTGCTACGATGGCCATAAAATTTACAGGTAGAGTAACACTCCGTTTTTATGCTGCTATGATTAGGGAGGGAGTAGAGTGTACAAACCCTAACATGTGACTGTCGTGACCCAAATCTTAGCACTAGCTTAGTTAAGTCTACAAGAAATATAAAAAACTACTATGTTACAAAGTAATTGGAAAAAATAAAGTTATTGAAACAGGCTCTGCATTTTAGGAACCAATTTTATACATAAAAATGAACAATATAACCTTGCAGAATCTTTACATATTTTTATTAAACTATTTTTGATATCGTAGGATTGGTTACCGCGTTGCCGATAATTTCTACACTCTGTACGAGGCTTGCTTTGACGAGGGTGTGTTGAGGACAGTATACGTACAGCACGAACTGACGCCAGAGGCCAAGTACCACCAGTCAGGTGGTAGACGGCCTTCGTTTATTGGTAAATTATTTTTAACTGCTATTACTGAAATACTAACACTATAAAATAAATTTGATTTCCCACTAAAGCAATAAAAAAGTACATTCTGATTTATATAATCTGGAAAGATTGGAAATCTAACTTTAGAAAATTGAAAATCAGAGTCTAAGAGCGGGCGAACATCTTTGAATGAACTATCGAACAACTATAGTGTGATTGTCTATTGTTTTATAGCCGATTCAACCGTTTAGTTTTAGTTGCACAACTAACCATCGAGTAGTGTGCGCACATCCATATAAGCTCATAGAAATCAACGCGCGACTAAACAGTTGTACGATAGTCAAAGTTGTACGCACGCTCTTATTAGTATTTTTTTCGGCAGTGAGCACGCATAATTGCATCAAGAAAAAAGTTTAGCCCATTAACTGCGGCTGTAGTAGATTGTTAAGTTATTTTATAGTTTTAATTTAGACACGGGTGTATTCGGCAAGGTGCGCATGGCAAATATATACGCGCTGAAGAACCAGAGAGCTAAGATCAACGACGCAGTTGGAGATAAGATGGACCAACAGTACATTACAAAAAAACAGGTGAAAACTACTTACATTGACTATTTCTGTGAAAAACATCGTCACATCCGGAATAGCGTGAATGGTAGATATTAAGAAAGGGCGTGTTTGGGCTACGAGTTACATGATCTCACGAAACCCTGTAAACCCCAATGTAGTTGTAGTAATCCCGTCCAAGGCACTAGTAACGCTAAAACCAGTACTAAGCAATACTATATTAGGACAATGTTTGAAATTTTACAAAAAAATTATCCCATGAAAATAGGTTTTACTTGTGCTTTTCCAGTTTCTTACACGTGGTCATTTAGCACCAAGGGCGGATTTTGCACTTCGAAGTCACCAGCGCGCTTCCTTCCACTACATCAACGCAGCTCCACAATGGATGAGAGGGAACGCCGGAGACTGGGCGGCTTTAGAGGATGTAGGTAGTTATGAAATGTACACTCCAAACGATCAATTTACGCTCGTTATAAAAAATGTACAAAGTAAAATAAAACCTTATTACTATCCCGTAAAGCCCAATTTCATTTGCGTTTAACGATCCCAGATTTTTGCTGAGTGGCAAAGAATATGATACATCTCATATCTTTTCATTCTATCACATCCATATTTCTCTTTCATGTAAAATGTCTATGGTACTCCCTGATAATATAAACTAGTAATAGCGAAATGTTAAATCGGATAAGTAGTTTCGGAGTTAATTCAATGCAAACAATTAAATCTTTCCTCCTTATAATAGATTAAAAATGTCCTCTGCGCACCGGTCTGTGAATGAAACTGTCAGTCCTATCAAATTGTCTGATAACAATCGAACGTTCTCGAATTTCCCTTATGAGACAGTTCGTAATTTTTAAACTATCTGAGCCGCTATCAGCCAGTGGTGGGACAAGCCGTTAGACTTTAATGCAATGCATGTATTACAGGCATTACGCCGTCGTGTGGTCAGCAGAGGTAGGAAGGTTACTGTTTACACTGGGACACATGGTGTGTGCACACTGGCTGATGCCTTCGGTGTGGAACACGACTTGTACTTGCACGCTGATGAAAACAATAATAGAATCATTCCTGTCCCTCTATATTTTTATAAGGTAGGTATATTAAAAGAAATAAATTACCTACCCGTGAATAGTGAATACTGTATAGTAAATTGTTTATAAAAGATAAGCAACGGTTAACTCTTGGTTTTGCAGGTAGTATACGATTCAGAAGAGAAAACAGCAGTGGCATTTGTCACAATCAATTCTTCTTATTACAACATAACTATGATAGACGAATTAACGTTCTGCAGCGACATCTGTGACGGAAATCAGAACTATTCATGGTTGAGATGGCGCTCGAATGACGGAACCCACAGCTTTTGTTGTGATTATAATGAATTCATAAAAGAAATTGATCATTTACCAGAATTAGATATCAAGGGAAGGTTTTATTAAACTGTGATATTAATAAAATATTTATTTTTTATTTATATGTGTATTTTTAACTTAAATTCATCCCTTGTCGACAATTTTAAAAATCGATTCAACGATTTTTTAAATCGATTTTTCTTCGAAACCTCTATGGAATTTTCGAACGAAAACGTAATGTTTAGCTGTTGACATTGACAGCTGACAGCTGGTGACCCATTTTATTCTTACCGAATTCCTTGTTTAAAAAGTTATTTACTACAAACTATCTACAAACAAATGGATTTTAAGAATCGAATTATTATAAAAGAAGAACCTACCGAATTTGGAGAAGAGGAAAATCAACTTTTAGACTATAATGTTAGCGTAAAAATTGAAAAATGTGCTACTCCGGATGAGATTTGGTATGCGAAAAATGAAGCTTTATTCGCAGAGATTGAAAAACAATTAAACGAAGCGGAAAAGAACAATCAATGTCGAATTTGTGGCCAAAAATTTGTCGAAAGGTACCGTTTTAATTGCTTTTTTTCATACTCTACTACTATTATTACCCTATGCCCTACCTTTCGAGGGATATGTATTTAAATTTCACTGTAACCAGTAGTTTAAACAACTGAACTCTTAAACGAGTAATGTCATTGGTTTCGTATTCTTCTCCAGAGTCAGTTGGATTTAATTACTCTAGCTATTGATATTTCCTCGTGAAATTAAGAAAAAAATTAAATAGCCTATATGTTCTTCCAGAATATATTCTACATCTGTGACAAATTTAATCAAGATTCAAGCTGTTTTGAAGATATCTAATAACATCCACATAGACATTCACATTTATATTAGTACTAGCTTTCGCCCGGGACTCTGTCAATGTGAAATTAAAAAAACAAATGTGTTCTTCCAGACTGTCCTCTACATATATACCAATTTTCATCAAAATCCATTCAGCAGTTTAGGCTACAAACTCTAACAAACATTCATCTAAACTTTTGCATTTATAATATTAGTATGATAACTATTGCTTATCTATTTTAAATGTGAATATTTGGCTGGAAGTTTGTTAATAGCCTAAACAGTTTAAAGGATCTTGATGAAATTTAGCATACAGGGAAGAACCATTTGTACTAGGCTACTTGCTTTTTTTTTTAAATGCTAATTTTATAAAATATATTTTATTCATTACAGATATTTTTTATTAACACACAACATGAAACATTTACGAGTTATAATAAATAATAAAATATTCCAATGCCATACATGTGCGAAATACTTCACAAATCAACATAAATTGGAAACACACATGTCTGTGCACAATAAAAAAAAATTAAAAACAGGAATGAAACATAAATGTGATACTTGTGGGCTAGTGTTACCATACAAAAGATGGTATTACCATATAAAATATAAGCATTCAAATGAACAATTTGAATGTTCACTATGCTTAACGAAATTTAAATCACCCGTCTATTTACGTAGGCATAAAATGTACGTACATGACGGGATAACAGCACCATGGAGGAATCGTACAAATCTAGATACGAAAGAAAAAATACCTTGTAAAGAATGTAACAAAGTTTTCACTAATAACAACAGTCTAAAAGATCATATAAAGAACTGTCATTGTCAACCGCATCAATGTTATATATGTAAATCTATATTAAAAAGTAAATCGTATTTATTAACACATATGCGTAGAGTTCATGATAACTGTGGGAATACACATGCATGTGAAATATGCGGCAAGAAATTCAAATCAGAAAGATATGTTAGAATTCATATTAAAAATTCACATATTAAGAGCAAGAAAATTAAGAAAGAAGAGATAGATGAAGAGCTATAGACTAGCCTTAATTTAATTTATTTATCTAATTCATGTAAGATATATTACATATAATTGAAATATTTACACTTAACAAGAATAAAAACATTAGATCTACTTATAACATGACCTAAAGCTAGCTATGTGGACCCAGTGGCCCATGATTGGGCAGTTGGGCTTGTCGCATAGCCCACTTAGGATGCTGTTATTACTCTCCCGAACCCTGCGTAAAAGAGAAGCGGTCCGAGGTGGATCCTATTGGTCAGTAGCTACTAAGCCATTACCAGCTGTATAAGTCCCCACTGAGAGCCTACCCTAAGTAAGGGGTGAACTAGACCAGTCAACTACACTGACCCACTGCTGGTTGGTTGACTTTATACATATGACTAAGATGATGTATGATAGAGTTATTTGGAGGACAAAAACCTGTTGCGCCCTACGGGAGTAGGGTAAGGAGGATGATGGTGATGATGATGTCCATCACGATGTTTTCCTTCACCATACGTCAGTAAATTATGTATATAGCTGTTCCCATGCGACTTCATCCGCGTAAAATTATGAAAATTTTATTATATCGTTAGCATGTGTCAAATTATCAATTACAAATGTCAAAATGACATGACATGATGACAAAACATGACAACCTTGCTTCCTTGATGTTGTCAGCACCTTATGGTCTCTTTCCCACATTAGGGTTTACATCCGAAATATTTACCCACTAAGTTTAATGGCGTTAAAATATATATCCTAAAGCGTGACGCAAGTGTAGATCTTTTTATTTAAGCATATGAGATGGATTATTTGTTTTTTAACTATCAGTTCATTGTTATTTAGTGGTACAAAGGTTTGTAAATAAAAGTTTGTTTTAGTATTGAAGGGATTCTATTTAAACCTTCCATTTACTTCAAACTAATAAAACTAAGTTTTTCTATTTACAAATATTTTCTACAAATCTAAGTAAAAACATTTATTCTAATATTTTTAATGTGAACTTATAAAGTAGTTTGTCTCATAACATTAAGGACTCTTACAAAAGAAGTCAGAGTCAAAGACATTTAAAATATGTAGAGGAGACATTGAGAAAAATTCACCGGTACTTTCTCTGATAGGTACATCAGTTGTCAAGTTTAGTGCCACCTCATGTATTGATGTAATAACATAAAAAAAAAAACATATAGACTAATTGGATACCTCCTTCTTTTGGGAAGTCGGTCAAATCATTATACAAAATTATAATAAGCTCAATCTTCTGTACTAATACTATAAAGAGAAAAGAATAATATTTTTGGAATTTTTTATGTATTAAAATTACGCAAATTACTGGGCTTGAAGAATTTCTCTTACCATTTGAAAGGTAATTTATCTGCGAGTAATATAGGCTATCTTTTGTATTATTTTTTTAATTTCACGCGGCCGAAGTCAGCAACAGCTAGTTTGTTATAAAATAAAATATAAATTAATTTAAATACAATCTTATTAATATTATAAATGCGAAAAGTTTACATGGATGTTTGTTAAAGTTTGCAGTCTAAATGGCTAAACGTATCTCGATGAAATTTGGCATAGACTTAGAAGATAGTCTAGAAGAACATATAGCTACTCACTTTTGTTTTATTTAATTCAACGCGGACAGAGTCGCGGGTGAAAGCTAGTTAATTTTTTTTTTTTAACAAGGTGGCAAACGAGCAAGCGGCCACATGAATCCGCCAAAATGGCGAAGCAACCGCTGTCCATAGACATCCGCAATCGCAGATGCGTTGCCTGCCTTTATCCGACGAAGGAGGAGACGCACATAAAGAGGAAATCCCCTCTTCCTATGCATCTCCATCGTCAAATCCACTTCCCCTTCCCATCAACTCATAAGAAAAGGGTGGTAAAGAGAAAGGGACCCAAATTAGGCCACATGTCAATATAATTACCCAAATTATATTGACATGTGGTTTTAACTTTCAATACACAAGTGAGATTATGAAAAATGTCTCAAGCGTCAACTATGTCTCCTCTATATATTTCTCGAATCTCTGGTACCTACAGTGTGTTTATTTCTATCTTATTCTTCTTTAGGTTTGATTTCAAGTTGTTTCTTCTCAAACATAAGTTTTAATTGTTCAGTAGCAGACATCGGTAGTCTATTGTTGGCACCAAATTCATCATTGGGTAGCTCGGCTACATTTAACTGAGGGTTTTTATATGTGAACGGTGTCCAGGGACCTTGAACTGAAGGGTAGTCAGTATATTGGTACTTTCGTAGTCTAGTTGATGAGACATCACCCTGCTGTGTGCGGAGAACTTCGATCCATTTTGTGATTTCCGAGTGAGTTTTGTTGTGCATACTCATCCATACTCTGTCACCGTTTACTGTAATGAAAGAATACTGTAAGATATAATTTCAACAACTTTTAACTCAAAAATATATCTTCATCACAGCTCACTATAAGTCCGCACTAGAGCTGAGAGCATATCATAAGCTTTTCAATATTTGTAAATTTTTATTTTAGCTTTCTGTTCTGGATTAATATTTAAGAAGATATTATGAACACAGACAATCAGGGTAAAGGAAAAATCAGCACAGAAACTACCGGACTTAGAAATTTGAAATTTTGCATCAGTAGATTTCGGTTCTTTAAAAGATTACTACTAAGTAAATACTTTAGGTAATAGGTTAAAAAAAGAGGTGAACATAAGTTTTGGACTTGTGAATTTCATGTGGAGGAAGTTGTAGGCAACAGTTATTCTTAAATAGTGTTCAATTATGAATTAGATAATAAAACTATTTTAGATGAAGTTTGATAGTAGTAGTCCTGAAAATGTATTCAATAATTGTACATATTAACTGAAATGTTAACATTTAGAGGTTTAAAGAAACTGGCTTACTCTTGGACTAGTTGGCAATTAACTACTAAATGATTTATTCACCATATAATGAATACTTACAATATTCAGCTACAACAACAGGGCTCCGATGTCGTCGTGGCTTTAAGTAAACAACCACACTCGGGTTGCTTGAAGCAAAGTCTACCAGATCCTGTTCTATGTATTCACTGAAAATATAAACAAAATACAGATTTAACGAACTGGAACTTGTCTCAAAAAAAGGTTTAACAACAGTTAAATATATAAGAAAATGCTGCAAAGTATTTTTTTAATATTCTTGCAATTTGAGAAAGGAGGGCAGTTTGTCCCTTTCCTAAGGTAAACTTAGATATATTAAGGATTTTGTAGAATCGAAATTATATCTTTTCATTACTTTTCTAGTATATTTTTAACGTTTAAGTATATATACGAAATTTATTTTAATTTCTTACCGTAATCCTCGACTTCCTCCATGACTTTTACAGAACTTCAAAACAATCCTTTGTAACTGACAGACATAACGACCGACACCGTTTTGTAGCGGCGCTCTAACGAAGCCGGATTTCAAGAATAAATTGCTATTAGACATTCTGTTTAAATATTATATCACCGATTATAACGATTTCTTAGGTTAGAAAACACAAAAATAAGTCACAACTGTCAAATGTAATACTAAGAACACCAATTTGACATTGATAGATTGGTTTTTGCGCTATGACAGTATAACTTTGTGCCATAAAAAAATCAGGTTTGAAATTAAATAAGGCTTCGATAAACGATATTTGCTCGCAGGAAATAAGTAGGTACATTATACATATAATATTTTAGATCTCTTTTATTCTTATTAAAATAGTTAATCTTCAGTAACCTGAACTGAAAAACGCAATTCTTAACTTTAGAAATATTTCGGAATTTTGGATCGAGTTGCAACTCCCGTTTTAATTTCCATAATGCAAAAAATAACTAAATGTTATTGAAATAAAACCAAAGTTTGATTTTCTGTTTATATTTTATTAGAAAATACATTTTATTTACATAGTGAATGAGTAAATACAGCTTTATCTTAAGTAAACTTACATTTATCGGGAAATTGTAGTTAAAACATTAACATTCTATATTGGGACATAATCATTAATATACGAAATAACTAAGAATTTCATAGTGAGATGGAAAACAAGCAATCGGTTATTTGATATTTCTAAAATTGCGATTGCCCATAGACAATTTAAATCTTCTTAAATTAACAGATGGTAGGCACATTAGGATGTTCGATATTATACGTCCCTTCCCGCGCTAATTCTGCTCTCCTTTCCACAAAAGTTTGGGATGGGAAGGGGCGATGACTAGATTTTGGCCTACGACATACACTCACTTTAGACGAATTTACGCGTGTTTTCCGTATAGTCGTGATTTTGCACCGAGCGGGATTTTCGTGCAGCATCGATGTGCTGTGAACTCTACTATTATCTATACCAATAGGGAATAATCATTAACTTTCTTTTTCTCATACTTAAAATACCCTTTTCTCTTTCGGGTAAGTTCCGTTTAAATAACAAAAGAGTATAAAGTATTACAAGACTACTGCATACTAATTTCAAAACTAAATTATTGATTAAAATGACTGTATTTAACACGATAATTAAAATATTCTGTATTTTTTAAAAAATGACATAAGCTCTTAAGACATTCCCACGAATTTTTGTGTCTATGGAAACATGTTCCGAATTTAAATACGCTAACTTATTTGGATTAAATTATAATTTTAAAATGAATAATAATTCGAGGATATTAATTATACTTGTA
Source organism: Papilio polytes (assembly GCF_000836215.1). NCBI lineage: Eukaryota > Metazoa > Arthropoda > Insecta > Lepidoptera > Papilionidae > Papilio > Papilio polytes. Next base: position 156,988 of record NW_013524996.1, on the reverse strand, counting down.
AATTAATAATAAGCTTATTCTAGTTGCCTAAGCATATATTTGTTCTTGGAGAGAAGGGAAAAGGAGTTGTTGTTTTTTTTAAAATTATCGGATGTGTTTTCAAGCAGCTATAATGTAAGGACGTCGTTGAATTCGTCAACTTTTGGCGCGACGTCGACCTTTTTGGGATGTCCCTCCTGTAGACATAAATAATTTGTATTAGATGTTAATATACAGGATGATTCTTAACTGACGCATCACAAGCTTTGAGAAGGCAAAGGATTAAAAAAAAAAACTTAAATACTATAGGAAATCGGGTAACATAGGCGCATAAACGCTATTTATGTCCTCTAAGTTCATAAAACTTGTGATTCGGCCGTTACGTATCACCCTATATAGTAAATTACCTAAAATCGTTATATTAATTCATTAATTTAGACTCGTAGAGAATGTAACGTTTGTTAGTAATATAGCATACAGTTGTTTCTTACATGCTTGAAGTTTTTGTCTCTTTCTCGCATTACATTTTTTTTAATTCATTCACTCTCTAATTTTAATAGCGTGAAAATATGTAGGCTATAGCGTGACGTAAGTGTAGGGCTTTTTATTAAAAAAATAATTATTCAAAAATATGCTGTAATTGCTGACATCTTAAGCAACAAAGAAGTGTGTGTTTACGCTTTATTATAATAGCATAGAGTAAAGATATGGAGTAAAATGTTTGTTAAAAGCAATTAGAAGAATAAAGCGTTACTTACATAAAAACATCTCACCATTTTGTTGTATATCTTCTTCTGCTGCGGCTTTAGTAAGGAATTCGTCAGATTTGGTCGAATTCTCACAACCGTCGGCGCGAGTTCTTGCACCTAAGTTTGGTGAACTGCAAATATCAATTATACAAGAAACAACAGTTATAATGTGCAAAGTGTACCAGAGTGCAGAAAAAGAGCGGACGCACACCTTTGACTAAATTATCGAACAACAGTTGTCGATTAAACTATTTAGTTGCACTAAAAGTCGAGTTGTGTGTACACATATAAGTTCATAAGAATCAAAGCGAGACTAAACGGTTGTGTGGTAGTTTAGTCAAAGGCGCATGCTCTAAAAGATGGTTTAATAAAGTTATGATGTTTGTTACTATGATAATTTTAAAACGGATAAACAGTTTTTTGTTTCAAAAAGAAAGCTTATCAACATATTTTTTTTTAAATAACTCACAGAAGTTTTTGATTTGCCTTTGGGAACAGAAGACATTTTAGTTTTTAGCCACGAAAACAGACAAAGTATAAGTAAGAATAACAATATATTTATTGGCTTTTATAAACAATTAATGGCTTATAAAAGCAAGAGTGAATTTTAAATGGCTTCTTTAAATATTAAGTATTTGTGATTGTAATGTAACGTCATGTTCTCTATAGGTGTCTGACCTTTCTTCTACCAACATCTTGGTGAGTCTGGCGACTTCTGTACGCAGAAGATGCATCTCTTTCTCTCTCGCTCTCGCCCCCTGGTCGGCGTTGTGTTCGCAGGTCGACAGCCGCGCGCGCATGTCGTCGAAACTGAATATTAAAAAGTTGATTTCTATGGTTATGGGTCAAAGAGTAGAGATTGTAAATTTTTTTCTTCTATAGTCTGTTCGAAATGTCAACGTAAATTAGCGCGAAAAGAATTGTTTAACAGTGTTTTGTTATAAGTTTTTAAATCAGTTACAATTTTTTTTAGTAAATTAATTACATCATTAAAATATATTAAAGTAACAAAGTGTCATATTAGTGACTTATAGCAATTGTTATTTACTTTTTTTACTCCTATTTATCATCAAAGATATTCAGTTGAGTTAAATTGAAAAGTTCAATTATTTGGTATTCCATTTAATAGTGTTCGTATTTGTTTAAAATGACTTACAGTTTCCGCAAACAAGCGCATTTCCTTGTTAAGTGCTCAATCTGTTCTCTTGCCGCTTTCTCCACTTGCTGCAGTCTCACTGCCTGTTCCCCTCTCTTCTCTCTCTCTTCTTTTTCCCGAGCGAGTGCCTCTCTGTTACAATGTTAGTCGGATTCGGGGATAAAACTTTTAGTTGGTAATTTGTATAATTCACTGAATTGTACTGTGTCTAAACTTTAGAGTTTATTTTTAATTTCATTTTTTTAATATAATCCGTGTAAAGCATAGTTTTAAAATGTACAAAATTATCGTCGCCATATTACTTGGCAGAATGAGATGCTACGTATCATAAAAATTGAAAAAAAAAACAAATAAGATCGAACGAAAGTATTTTAATTGGCTCAAAATTCGTTATAAAATATTATAAAGTTAAACAACAGTTATAATATAAAGTTATTTTGAAAGATAAATTTGAGCAGTTATTAAAATTTACAATAGCTTTATATAAGATAATGTTATAAATAAAATATGTATATAATACAATTAATGTAAAGAAAATGATAATGACTAGATCACATTTCGAAATATGTTTGTGAATTTATAATTTTTAAACCAAAGAAAAGTACAGAAAAATGTTAAAATAGTAAGAAAAAGTTATCTTATATTTGATTAGTTATATTCTATTTATTTTATTTAAAATGTTTAACTATAAATTGATTAAAATATTTGACTTAAAATCTAAATAAAAAAAATCTTTAAACCTCTATAATTCTCTTTGGTTACTAAAATGTCCTTACATCAGTCCAATTAGGCAGTACGTCATACCGTAAATAAAAAAAAACAATAATTATGCTTAAAAGCTCTAAATTAAAAATTAATATTTCAGTTCGGAAATATTACATTTTTTAAATTACGAGTCAGGATAATTAATATTTGAATTTCTCTTTTTATTAACATTATGTATGTAGAATAATAGTGCGAGTGAGAGGAAAAATGTAGCGAGAGCGAGACGTAGGGATCCCATGAGCACGCAAGCGCTCGACGCGGCGACCAACGCGCCAAGCCAGCTGCAACTGTCAATTATGACATTTTGGTATCATTCCCGCCATTTTTTCATATTTAAAACTCAACAATTAACTTAACTACTGTCAAAGTTAACAATGTTAACAGTCGTGTATAGAATATCTAATATTTTAACTGTCGATTTAAAAAAAAGTGTATTTGTGAGTTCTAAACTACTCTTTGCGATTTGCAAGATGTTAATGACATTTAAAAATTATAGTCTATGGTCGAGTTTTTGTTTTATTTTTGGCGCGGGTTTTGTTACTAGCATAAAACGTGTTTTATTCATATTTTATTGTATTTCAGTGCAATACTGCCTTTTGGACATTTTTCTAATAATAAAATGTGTTTGTTTTAGACATTGTTTATGTGAATTTGATAGAGATGATGGTTTATTTGTTATTTTATTTATTTTAAAGACATATATTTGGATATTTCATGCGAGTGGTAGCTAAATTTGTCCAAAAGACAATATCTTTTTTATTAGTATTTAAAATCAAACAAGTTATCTACAATTTAAAAATAATAACCCTTTTGTGACATATTTGCTACCAATAACAAATGGAATTAATGCCATATGAGATAAATCCATGAAAATCAAGCAAATTATTAAATATTTATTTAATATTATTTTATTTTATATTACATAGAAATACATTAAGCATGAATTTATGTATATTTTGGTTATTTATTATGTATTTTTGTATTAAATCAAATAAAAATCACATGCATTTCACTTTATTGTAGTATTTCAAACTTACCTAAGTTCTTGTTCAGTGACGGCGAGAGTGCGACCGCACTTCGCCACTTTCGCTTCCAAATTTTCAAATTCAACGCTTTTCGATTGAATTTGAGATTTCAATTCTGAAAGAAAACATAACCTATAAACTTAAAAGTTAAAATAATAAGGTTTTTTAATTTTTATTTTTATTGCTAGTGACTTTGTTCACGAAAATTTAAGAAAAATGACAAAAACATATGTAACTCAGTGATATTGTACCTTTTTAATGGTGATTTTTTTTTAAAATAAGACCAGTATTTTTTGAGTTATTTCAATACATTACAAAAAAAATCTTTCCTCTATATAATATTAGTATACTAAAATCAGTTAATTAATATTGCCTATTTCCACTGATAAAATATTTATAACGTCTTTTCAAAACAGAGGGGCAATCACTAGAACTTTCTAGGAGATATGTCTACTTTACCTGCAATCTCCCTCATAAGCTCCTTCTCTCTCTGCACTCTCTCTTCTTCTCCTTCCTGCCTGCACTCGCTCTTCATGCGCGACAAGCAGCTTTCCTTGTCTGACATGAATTGCTCCCATTGGCTCTCTGGAAGAGTAAGAGAGATATGTATATGTTTGTAAGCTTGGTTTTTGGTTGTTTAATTTTATATGAGGGATTGTATGGACTCTAAAAAGCAGATTTAGTCAACACTTTTCTACAAAATATGTCTGTTATAATTCCATTTTACTAATTATATTATAATCTACTAGCTGTTGCACGCGACTTCATCCGAAATTAAAAAATAGTTAACAGCCGATGTTATATACTGGTAGCTTTATAATGGTAAAAGATTTTTTTTAAATCGGCCCTGTAATTATTGACTTTATACATACAAATATCCAAATCTTTCCTCTTTATAATATTAGTATAGAAGAAGGTAGATTATACCTGAACTATCGATCTGTTCAGATAAAAACGTGTGTAAGTTTTATATGAGAATTTACAATGTAAAATGTGTCAGGACATGACTTCGATTTAAAGGGGTTATTAATAATCTAATGTACCAGAATTACCCATCTCAACGCGATGTTGTTCTTTCAGTTTTGATGTCTGTTCGTATTTCTCCGCCAGCATCTTACTGCGTGATGTCTCCAGCTGTCTGCGAGCTTCGTCAGCGGCAACTGCTGCCTGCTCTTCTACCACACGGAGCTTCTCACTCCATTCTTCTGTTAAACGTTCTAGAAAAGAGGAATTGGTATTGGCGATAAGAGGGAACTAGTGTTACCAGTGGTAGAGTTCTCTTTAACATCTTAGCACTGTCAGATTCGTCATGTCGTAACATGATCACACAAAAGACACGTGAAGTGGAAGCATTGCTTAATTCTAGTCCCTTTCCTTCTCTACCCTCTCTTTAAGAGAAAAGAATGCGAAGGGAAAGTTGATTTGACAGTGGAGACGCATAGGAAGGGGAAATATCCTCTTTATGTGAATATCCGTTGATAAGGGTAGGCAATTTGAAATTGCAGATGTGTGGGGAGCGGTCGCTTCTTCGTAAAAAGAAACACCGCAGATTTCCTCGACTGTACCTTTCTCTTTCTCGAACTTCTCCGTCATCTGCTCGATGTTGTTGGCGTAGGCGATGTCCGCTTTGTCCAGCAGATGGCGCAGCTGCAGCACGTCCCAGTCGGCGCGGCTGCGCGCGGCGCTCAGCGCGCGCTCGTACCCCGCCTCCTTCTCTGATAGTTCCTTCTTCAAGTTCTCTAACTGAGGATGCAGATATGATGGAAAAAAACCGTTATATTTATATTGAAGTTAACAAAACACTAACAGTGGTAGTGCCCGCTTTAACATCTTCCCAACAATGGGCCGGCACGCCCGGTGTAATACCACGACCACACAGAAGACAGGCGTGAAGTGGGAGCAATTCCTCGTATAGTCTGATGAGTGTGGTGCCGGAGGCATAATTTAAGTCTCTTTCCACCCCTTTCTTAAGATGAAAGGATGGGAAGGGAAAGTGGATTTGACGGTGGAGGAGACGCATTGGAAGGGGCAATGTCCTCTTTATGTGCATTTCCTTCTCCGTCGATTTAGGGTGCAACGCATCTGCAATTGCGGTTGTCTATGGGCAGGTCTTCCCTATTTTGGCGGATTCAGACGGCCGCTTGCTCGTTTGCTACCTTATTGTATAAAAAAAAGTGTAATGTTACCCGAAAATTTTAAAGTTGAAGTACTTACTTTAATATTAACTTCTCTTAGTTTTTTGTCTGCTTGGTGTTCCGCTTCTTGTTTCAGTTGCAGTAAGGCGGCGCGGCTGCGCTCGGCGGCTGACCGCTCGTAGGCCAGCCGCGCTGTCATCGCTGACGTACTCGCCGCGTGTTCCGCTTTTAAAGACTCTATTTCTTTTGTATGCTCTGATTTTAGGTTTTGCACCGCCTGGAATATAGGTTATCTATACTATAATAAAGCGTAAACACACACTACTTTGTGGAGGATGTCAGCAATCACAGCATATTTATAATATCAGTTTCTTTTATAAAAATCCATAAAATTACGATACGCTTTAGACTATATATTTACACGCTATTAAGCTTAGTGGGCAAATAAACTGGAAAAAACCTTCATGTGTAAAAGGGACCATAAACTACAAGCTGCCAACATTAAGGAAGCAAGGATGCCAAGGTTTGTCATAATGTCATGTCATTTTGACATTTGCAATTGATAATTTGACACATGTAAACAATAAAATGAAATTTTCAGAATTTTATGCGGATGAAGTCTCACGGGAACAGCTATAAGTTATAACTACGAAACTGTCGATTCCGGCTTCTATAAGAATAAAAATCGAAAATCGAAACGATCCATGACAGTTTTTACACAACCCATCCCTACTAAATTGTCAAACTAATCTAACTTATTTAGACAAACTATAGGAGAATATTAATTTTGACATCTATAGATAAATAATATTGATAATGTCAATAAAATGGAATTAAATATGTCTGTATTTAAAAGTTCTATAAACTATTTCAAACTTTTAATTATCAAAAGTTTCTACAAAAACTACAAACCTGGAGATGCAGTTCCGTCTTAACCTTCCCGTTCCTGATCTCCCTATCCAGCAGTTCCTCCAGTCGATGCACCTCCACCTGGAGCTCATCTTCTCTCGTCTGCAACTCCTGGAGCCGGGAGCTGAGGTTCTGCAGGGAATGCTGCTGTTCCCCCACCAGACCTCGTAATTGTTGGAGTTCCGCTTTGTGTGTGGAGTTCTGGAGAGTTTGCACTGTTTGGGACAACTGGGGAACGATTTCACGGATTAAATAAACTACTAAGTACAAAGCTCTTATAACATTATAAAGAGGATTTGTATTTTTGTATGTATTAAAATAACTTAAAAACTACTGGACAGTTTTCAAAAATTGTTTCACCATTAAAAAGCTACGTTGTCAGTCAGTAACATAGGCTACTTTTTTATTATATTTTAATCTTACGCGGACGTAGTCCTAAGCAATAATTATTATAACAAAATACAAAACACCACAACATACTCTCTAAGTTACATCACTCTTACCTCCATCTTCTCTCTCTCAGCATCCCTGGCTCGTTTCTCCAACTCCCTCATCTTCCACTCACAGTCTGCGAGTATGATCTCAGCGCGCGCGGCGGCTTGCGAGCGCGCCGCTTCATGTGCTACCCGCCATTTGGAACTACTCGCTTCTGCTACTGATAATGCCTAGACAAGTTGGAGAGCATAACAATAGATGGCGCTAATAGTAAAACACAGAAAAATAATAGATGGCGCTGTTACTAATCTTACCTCTTTAGCTTTCTGAGCTTCTATCTCCTTCTCATGTTCCAATCTATCTCTCTCTTTCTCCAAATCCAGAAGTCTAGATTCGAGCTCCGCTCGTCGGGTTTGCGCGTCTTCCAGTTCAGATCTGAGTTGTCGTACGGATTCATCTGGAATTCGTATAATTTATGTTTTTAAATTTGTAAAATGGTACGTTGCCATCTTTTAGTATAAAAAATAACCCACCGTTTCTCCGCTGCAGCTGATCAGCAAGACTCGCTGAGAGACTCCTCGCAGCAACTATCTCATCTTCTAACGCGCGACTCTTCTGTCTTACTAATTCTGTTTCTTTATACGCAGCTGCTAGTTCAGATTTCAATTCTGGAACAAATAATCTCAGTAAACTCCACGCAAGGAAATACAGACGGATAAAAAACAATTGAAAATCACGAACTAAGTTCTAAGAACTGTGGTACGAATGTAGGTTTTTTTTCGGGAAATCCGATAAGTGTAGGTCGTCATTTCTGACGTATCTATACATAGTAGTTAGTTGTTTACCGTGAAGAAATCTATCTATTGACTTCTTGCTAATATTATGAATGCGAAAGCTTAGATGGATGGATGTTTGTTGGAGTTTGTAACCTAAACGGCTGAACGGATCTCGATGAAATTTGGCATAGATGTAGAGGATAGCCTAGAAGAACACATAGGCTACTAACTTTTGTGTTTTTTAACTACACGCGGACAGAGTCGCGGGCGAAAGCTAGTCTTCTATATAATAATAAGTACAGACGTAATTATGTAGAAAAAGATTCTAAAGAAACAAAGAGGAAATACATTGCAATAGTTATTAAAAACTTTACAAATTCATCACGACATGAAAATATACGACAAAGCATGTTGCAGTTACAATCTGGGATTGAGCCAACTGTTCCTTTGTGGTACGTATTTCACAAGATATATAGATATATTGTCCGTACGTACGTTCACCTTTGAAAGTACAACAACCAAAGAACAGTTTCTTTCAGCTGAAAAGATTCGAGACAAAAATGCAAATTAATAGCTTGCTTTAGTAAATCGACTCGAAACTCTAAATCACTATAATTATTAGTGCGCACATCTTTGACTAGAGCGTCGGTGGCTCAGTGACAAGCACTTGACTTGTAATCTACAAGTCTTGAGTTTTAATCCCGCTGTACCAATGTGATTCGATTTTACGAATTTTCATATGTACAATTTACCCGACGTTCTTACGGTGAAGGAAAACATCGTGATGCATATCGGCGAAGAAATTCAAAGATATGTGTGAAGTCAACCCGCAGTGTATGTGGTTGATTATGGCCTAGTCACTAACTTAGGGTAGGCTCCGAGCCCGTCGGTGGGGACCTATAGTGAGCTGGTGATGATGATACCTTTGACTTAATTATCAAACAACTGTTCCTATGAATTTATATGGAAGTGCACTATTCGATTTTGAATGCAACTAAACAGTTGACTTGCGAAACAATCGACAATCGCACGACAGTTGTGCGCTTGTTTATTCAAAGGAGTGCGCCTTTTATATATGAGAAAGGGTCAAACGAGCGACGGGAACACAAAGGTGGTCAACGACACCCATTGACATCCGCAGCACCGAAACTACAGATGCGTTGAATATTGCTTTTTACATAACTATAAAACAAAATACACTAAAAACAGGATATTCTCAAAAAAACAGTACACTAAAAAGTAACGAAATAATCCCTTGAAAATAGTAAACCTCTCTTATTGTAGCTGTTATGTCTATATTGTACAATTATTATTACTTTGATGTCGGTGTCAGCCGAAGTATGCAGTGATATTTCTACGTAAGGGTTTCTACATTTTTACCATAACAATTGACAATTAAATGTATAGTAACGTTTAAGTAATGGACTACATTGACTGACACCGACTTCAAAGTAATAATAATTGTACAATATAGACATAACAGCTACAACAAGTGAGGTTTTCTATTTTCAAGGAATTATTTCGTTACTTTTCAGTGTATTGTTTTTTAAGAATATTTTGTTTTTAGTGTATTTTGTTTGGAAGTCGGTTTTGTTTTTTTATTGTTAATTTTTATTTACAATGTCTATTCAATTTACAACTATCTTTCGCCCGCGACTCTGTCCGCGTGGAATTAAAAAAAAACTGAGTAGCCTATATGTTCTTTCAGACTATTCTCTACGTAAATGCCAAATTTATTCGAAACCCGTTTAGCCGTTTAGGCTACAAACTCTAATACCCATCCATCTAAACTTTCGCATTTATGATATTAGTATGAAAAGTGTGATTTTAGAATTTGATTATATTACGATGTTGGATTAAAACGGGGTAAGTAACATACGTTCAATCTCCAAATCCTTAGCTTCTATCTCTTTCCTGTACGATACAATCAGATCTCTCGCTCTTTCCGCCTCCTGACATCTCGTCTCCGCCAGCTCCGTGAGCGCGTCCACTTGGTTTTGATACTTGGTCTCTTGCGATACCAGTGTTTTCCTACAATAAAAAATAGCACTTAAAATTGTATTATTAACCATGGCTTAATTGAGTAATTAAATCTTTGAGTTACATACATACATTTATTAGTATACCCAAGAACATCTACATAAGCAGAGTTTCGTTGCCAGTCTCTTTAAATTAGAATAAAGCCACAAGCACTTGACACTGGCCCAATCCGCTGTGGGAGAGCCATAAACAAGAAATAGATAGATACATTTATTCTAAAGAAACCACTTATGTAACTTTAACATAGCGCATGGAAATTATAGTTTTCTGAATAGAGCGGTAATAGGCATGGATTTTAAGGGGTCGTTATTTAGATGCATTTACGTTAGGTTTTTGTTTTTTTTTTTATCTATAGGACATAGCTGAATCAGAGAGATTTCAAAAATATGTAGATAACAATAAAGAATTTTTTTTTCATCGGTAATTTCTTTGAAAGGTATGTATAAGTTTAGTGCCACCTCGTGTGTTGACGTCATAACACATTTTACTGAATAATAATAAGCGCTATCTTTTGTTATAAAATAAACTAAACAGTGTACAAAATTAAAAGCAAAGATTCCAGTAGCAAGCAGTTAGGTCAGAGTTAATTTTTATGTAAGGAAGAAATAAGAATATAGGTTTAAATGATTTGAAGTAGATGTGTTAAAAAGATACCTACGTTATTAAGAGTACAGTCAGCTGCAAAATAATGTATAAATTAACAATAGTTTAAAAACTCTTATTCAAATTTAACATTTCTTCATTACAATTGATATTGTGTTGGCCTTCGAATTCAACAAAATTTATAGACATACCAGATTATCGTATTAATATTATAAATGCGAAAGTTTAAATGGATGGATGTTTGTTAGAGTTTGTAGCCTAAACAGCTGAACGGATTTCAATGAAATTTGGCATAGACGTAGAGGATACTCTGGGTGAACACATAAGCTACTCGCTTTTGAATTTCTTTAATTTCACACGGACGGAGTCCCGGGCGAAAGCTAGTTGCATTATACATTCGTCCAAGACTCCGTCCGCTTGGAATTAAAGAAAAAACAAAAGTAAGTAGCCTATGGGTTCTTCTATCTTTTACATCTATACCAAATTACATCGAGATCCGTTCATCAGCTTAGGTAACAAACTCTAACAAACATCCATCCATGTATCTATACATATAAACTTTCGCATTCATAATATTAGTACGATAGTATGAATTTATATAGACGGATTCGTGTAAATTATTGAAACATAAGGCTTTTTTTTGTGACTGTTTGCCTTGAAGAGGCATTTACAGATTCACCGGGCTTGAGGTGGCCGAGTGCAGATGACGCTTACTAGTTTCTGAAAGTAAATATCTACGCTGCTAACTGTACATGAAAATAGTTTGAACTTTAACGTTTTATTTATATAAAAGCTTTCTAGATTAACGACTGCTCTTGATATACACGCGTTCTGGTATTCGTATCGTAAACATAGGTTTTAAATCAGGTCTTGTGGTTGCCTAGACTATATTTATAATGGAATAAACAATTTAAATATGGATGATTCTGTCTACACTTAGAATCGTTTAAGAGCTACTAAGGGAGTCCATAAATGTAGTTTTATAATCACTTAAGAGTCTCTTAGTTAAGTTTTGTTATGAGAATTAAAATATGGATGATTAACTTCTGTTTATGAGTAAAAAGAATGAATATTAAAAAAATACGAGTATTTAAAACTTGTCATGTTATCTTTACTTACTATTATAATAAAGCGTAAACACACACTTCTTTGTTGCTTAAGATGTCAGCAATTACAGCATATTTTTGAATAACTCTTCTTTTAATAAAAAGCCCTACACTTACTTCACGCTTTAGAATATATATTTTCATGTCGTTAAACTTAGGGGTAAATATTTTGGATAATAACCCTAATTTGGGAAAGAGACCATAAGTTGTTGCCAACATCAAGGAAGCAAAGTTGCCAAGATTTGAAACATGTGTTATTTGACATTTGCAATTGATAATTTGACAAATGTGAACAATGAAATGATTTTTTTATAATTTCATGCGGATGAAGTCGCATGGGAACAGCTAGTTTTTACTATAAAATAGTTTGCCTATTAAATTCTTGACTTCTGTTTTATCGTTAGTCTTGTCTAAACAACTTCTTTCTGTGTAATTAAACATTTATTACTCTGTGACAGTTTGACTTTTAAATATTAATTTAAAATGTTTCAAAAATTAACACAACATGGATATTTTGTTGCTCATATTCTTGTTAGCCCTTTGTCTATAGCGTAGAGAACGAATTTGATTTTTAAAAGCATAAGTTTTAGTTTAATTCTTAGAAAAAAAAAACAATAATAGATTAGACTTCTACATGTAAATAAATTACCAAAATAACAATAAATTGTTAATTCATTTTTACACGCTGGTTTTTTAATTTACTACATTTTTAGAGAGTAAACTAATTAATAATTCGTACTTTTTAATCTGTTCGACTTTAATTTATCGCATTTCTGAACGCAAACACAACATTTCCCTCGTTCGTGCGTCACTCGTGCATATGGCGGGGAAAAAAACAACTGTCACTTCCGAACAAAGACAAATGTTCGCCTGATTGTAAAAGTAATCTTGATGCATTGTTTTTATTATTGATTTTTAGATTACACAAAAAAATTCTTAACATAAATGGCAAAAAACAATGGAGTAGCTACTTAAACTTTTTATCTATCTATTCTATACTAAAGATTGTTTCTAGAAATGTCTGAAATATTATTAAATTTAAGAAAACGAAATCGTTAACACCATGCTTCATAAATTCCTATCACATCGTAAAAGTTAATTAAAAACTTTTTATAATCTATATCCGGAAAGCGCGCGCTTTTTGACGTGACACGGCCGCCATATTGTCGATTGACGCACAAGCAGAATAGCTCTTGAATCATGAATTATTTTCAGCCTTTGATGGCATGTTTCGGTTTTCATATGTAACAATGTTTTGATTTTTGTTCGTGACTTGTATTCAAAACAAAGATATTGTTTTCGATGTTCTATTTTGGCAGAAAAGAGCAAATATCATTGACTTTGTTAAATTAACGGGTAATAGAAATACAGATAATGTAACAACAAGGCAAATATTTCAATGAAAATTGTCTAAATAAAGAAAGAAACGCCATTAACAAAACTTTTAAATCTCTGTATGATTAAGCAGACAGAAACAAAATTTAGGTTTCAGGAAACAGCAAAAGCTTGTATAAATAAACATAAACAAAGTCTACAATAATATATTTTGTTAATTTAACAAAACTTGGCAACGAACTTCAGGAAGTTAGAACACTTTTGAACGTAACGACTTTCAAAAAGTTTCAACGAAAACCCTTAGTTACATTGTTGTTATTGTTATATTAGTAATGATTGTTAGAAAAGTGTAGATTTCTTCAAATTTTTTAGACAATAGATAGATGTGATGTGAAGACTTTTTTTTATTGGAAGCGACGAGGAAATATAACCTAGATGTTTCGCGACGCCTTCATATAACTGCATTTCGTTACTCTAATCCTAATAAATAATGAAAAACTTTATCATGTAACCTAATTTGTTATTCATAAAAGAAATAGGAGATACACAAGTACATATATTTCAGAAAGTACAGTATAGAAGAAAGTAGAAAGCTAGAAAAAAATTAAAAACTTAGAATTGGAAGAAATTATTAAAAAAAAAATGAAATTAAATAGCATTTTAGTGGTTACAAGATCCCAGGAATTGACAAAAACTACTCACTCTTCATTTGTTGTACCATTCTCTCTTCTGGAATCTTTAATTTCTACTATTTCCTCTATAACTTCTACAATTTCTTCTTCACTCTCACTCTCGCTGGCACTCTCACCGTACTCTTTCTCCGTCTCATCAGTCTTTTCACTAATCTCTATAAAACCACTATCACTGTTATCACTAGAAATCCTCTTAAGTCCATCATCGAAACATTCCACTTTAATCTTTATAGATTCATCATCAGTCACACTTATCACTGTCTTATTGTCATCTTCTCTTGTCACTAAAACACCACCTAGAAGTTCATCATTGTCTGGTAAAGCATCTTCCAGATATTCATTCTCTTCTTCTTCTGAAGAAAGGGATTCGAAAGAAGAATTCATTTCATCATCCGTCTGCTGTTCTCCATCATCGAAGATAACGTGCTTCCTAAATGTGACGCGTTTCTTCCCACAGTCAGATCTGTCATCATCAGAGCAACCTTCATTATCTGATTTTGGAATTTTAAGATTAGATTTCTTTTTATTTGCTGGTGAATCTAGACTTTCCGTCTCCGCTTGATCTTTTTCATCGATTTTCGTTTCGTCTTCGTCCTGTAGTAGCCTGTCCAGTTCGACTTTGAGATCGCTTTTGTAATTATCAATGTTTTCAACGACTGATTCGTACAACGGGTCGTTAGGTTTACTGTCCCCGTTGCCCATTTGTTTATCATTTATACCAATGTCGCAGTCAATACTTCGCGCTATCTCCCGTAGTAATGCTTCTGCGTGTCGTTTCTCATCCAATTCTGGTTCATTTGATACGTATACTAACGACACGTGTTGTTGTTTTGTTTCTGGCTTGCTCGCGTATTTTTGCAGGACAAGAGCTTTGACGAAATCAGCCGGATCGTTCGGCGAGCGCGGCTCGACTCGTGTATTTTGGGCGGGTGTGGGCGTAGGTTGCGTCGTATCGGAGTTCCTGCGTTGCATTTGCGTCTCTTTGGGCGGACTGATACGGCATGAGTCTGCGCGTGTTTTCCTTCTGTTCCTCCTCCTTTTGCCCGCCATTATCTGGAGTAACGCACTCACTCCTGTCTTCTGGGAGTAGTCTGTCTCAGGGATAAGTAGGTTGACTACATCTTTTTGCAGCGTTGTAGATTTTTCGTTCGTTTCATTGTCGTGTGGGAGAGCGCGCGCGTCGACTGAGCCTCGTCTAGTCGCTTGATCTGTCGGCCGTCTTCGGATGCCTTCGGGCGTTTCCGGCGCGTTCTCGGCCTTACCCTTCTTTTTAAAAAAGCTGAACATTTTCCAGTCAATGGCGAACGCTCATGTCCGCGCGGTAGGATGCCTCTCTTCGCACTGTTTTAAATATAGTCCCTGAAAGTTGGTTTGTTTTATTATTTACGATCGGAAATCTACTTAAATATATGTTGCGATGTTTTGTTGGTTGTTTATAGTTTTCGGATGTGTGTTTTTCGTTTCACGAATTAAAAACATTGCTCAAATTTAAAGGAAAACAATTTTTGGCGTAGCATACTGCGCTTCGACGTGTTCTAGGAATAAGATTGATATTGTATTAACCTAGAAATTTATCGATGCATTTACGTGATGTATAAATTTAGACATACTAAGAACGCATGTTTCGAGAGCTAATTTCAAAGAATATTTGGAAACTACAATATGAACAATCTACCGATGAACATTTAAAATGCGATACAATCTTACTTCTTATAATCTTAGGCATTTTTGTTTTTTTTTAATCCCACGCGGATGGAATCGCGGGCGAAAGTATACTAGCATACTAGATTTCGCCCGCGACTGTAATGTTTTACATTTCGTAACCTTTGTGCTGTAAATCAAATCTATAGTTTCGACTATTTACAACCATTCTGTGGATTGAAATGGTCCATCAAAGGTTACCAGTAGTTTTATAGTTTGTCTATAAAACATGAATGTTTATATAATAGATCTTTTGATGGTTTAAAATGATTTACTACTTTATTAGTTTTATATTACTAGTTCTTAGCGTTTGACAACGTCCGTGAAAAAGTACAGGGACATCGAAAGTTGCGTGAATTATAAGTCATGACAACTTTCTTTCGAAATTCTTCTATGTTAACTAATACATCGTTAAAAATTGATAATTGTATACTATAACTCATTTTGTCTTATACCCAAAGGCAAGGGCGGATCCAGCTTTGGCGCCAGAGGGTCACATAGTCGTGGTTAAGTCAAGAGCTTGACAAAATATGTAAATATATGTCGTCAAGCTCTTAACCAACTAACTCAGGGGGGGTGTCATGACCTCCATGACCCCCCCTGGATCCGCCGTAGCCCAAAGGCTTAAATAACTTGTAAATAATATATCTATAGTCTACTAGCTGTTGTCCGCGACTTCGTCCACGCAATATTAAGATAAAAAAGTAGCCTATATGTCAGCTACCCTTCAGTGAAAGTCCGGTCGAAAACGGCCCAACCGTTTCGGAGATTACCCGAAACAAACGCAGACAGACAGACAGACGGACAAACAGAGTTTTCGTTATCAGCAATTTAAATACATCTTCCCGAAATCTGGAATTATTCTTTTGATATTACAAACAGACACTTCGACTATATTATATGCATAGATATAGTCAGCGGGAATTCCCATTGACACCAGTGGAAACGAGGACGCGTGGTTATCGCCCAGTGGAAATAGGCTTTAGTGTTCCTAAACTCTAAACCTACTGAAATATTAAACATTTTCCCTGCTAACATGTTAACGTTAGTTAT
>NW_013524996.1:134353-140412 GCF_000836215.1 Papilio polytes | reverse complement strand
TAGCGATCCGTTTAGCAGTTTAGGCAACATATTAACAAACATCCATTGATGGCTTTTCCATCGTTGTCATTTGTGCATTCGAATTTTGACATTTACAATTAAAAAGTTTACAAATGCAAACAATAGAATAACGTCTTTATAATGTCCTTATAATGTACTAGCTGTTGCGAGCGACTTCATCCCCATGAAATTAAAAAAATATAGCCTACTAGCTTTCGCCCGCGACTCCGTCCGCGAGGAATTATAAAAACAAAAGTGAGCCTACGTGTTCTTCAGATTATGTTCTACATGCCAAATTTAATCCAGATCCGTTCAGCCGTTTAGGCTACAAACTCTAACAAACATCCATCCATCCATCCATGTAAACTTTCGCATTTATAATATTAGTATGATGTTACTCACAGATAATTTACCTTTTTTAACTTTGAAAGGATTTTAAAATTGTCCCAGTAGTTTTTGAGTTATTTCAGTACATACAAAAATACAAATCTTTCCTCTTCATAATAGTACAGAGAGACTGCTTGGGAACAATTAGTTTTCTACTAATCACTAAATTAATTATTATTTTTCTCATATTGTCTGTTTTTATCAAAGAGAATGTAAATGATGCCAATATCAATACAATTTTCACGGCGGAGAACTTCTATATTTAAATGCATCGTTATTTTGTTAAAATAAAAACGTCCCTCGCGTCTGGAGAATGGTCCAGATATTTCCCGAACGTCCGCTTTATGGGATCAGCTGTGTTTAGTGATGTGCATTGGTCTAAATCGATATATCGATATTAATAATATTTTATTTAAAAAAACGTGCTATATATAACAAGGACAAGATTAAAATTCGATCCAAGAAGGAAGAGATGACGGAGATTACTGAAGATAAATTAACCTGGCGGTTTAAACTTTTTTTTTATCTATACTAATATTATAAAGAGGAAAGATTAGTATTTTTGTATTTTCGTATGTATTGAATTAACTCAAAAACTACTGGGCCGATTTTAAAAATATACCGTTAGAAAGGTAATTTGTTTGTAAGTAACATGGGCCATATTATTTTATTTCACGCGGGTAAATTCGCGGGCAACAGCTAATTATAAATAAACCAAAAATTGCCTACGTCGAAGGACGGTACACTCTAGCTTCGTAAGTACCGATTTGTACTGTTGCCCTGAACCTACGGGAGTAGGATAAGGAGTAGAAGATAGTGATGGTAAGGATTCGATCACAATACTCAAGTACATAATGCGGGTTGATAGTAGAAATTCACCATCTCATCTACCTTATCCTATTCCCGTAGGGTCGGCGCACCAGGTTTTCGGCCTCCAACTAACTCTATCATCCGTCTTCTCAGTCATCACTCCCTTCTTGATCATGTCACCTTTCACACAATCCATACATCTCTTTCTAGGTCTACCTCTACCGGTGTACCTACACATTCATAACTAACATGCGATTCATCCCTTCTGATAACATGCCCATACCACGCTAACCTTTTAGTATAGTAGAAATATTGAAAGGAAAATTAGGATGTGTTCAGGAACATTGAAAGTTTGCTTTTGGAAGTGTGTCAAATCGAAATAAAAAGGTGTTGACGTCTGAGGACGCGATATTTAAAATCATTTAGACAACAGATATCTGTGAGTAGAGTAAAGAGTGTGGATATCCGACTAAAAATTAAAAAACTGCCGAGTCTCGCTTCTCCGTCTCTTTGAGTTGCGACGTTTTCCAGACTATCCTCTACATCTATGGCAAATTTTATCGAGAACCATCTAAAACTTCATATCATACTAGTTAATATTATAAATGCAAAAGTTTAGATGGATGGATGGATAGATGGATGTTTGTTAGAGTTTGTAGCCTAAACTGCTGAACGGATCTCGATGAAATTTGATATATATGTAGAGATTAGTCTGGAAGAACACAAAGGCTACTTACTTTTGTTTTTTTTATTCCACGCGGACGGAGTCGCGGGCGAGAGCTAGTTTATAATATTAGTAAGGTGTTTCAAATATAGTTAGATAGTTATCTATATTTATACAAACAGCACTCACTACGTCGAATCAAATCATATTTACTGTCCATCAACGCATCACGTCTTGTAAAGTAGGTCGTAGTATTTGGCACGAGATTTTGATCCATTGCGTATGAAATGTTTGTTGTTGATAGATTTGTGGAAGCGTATCGTCTAATGGCTACGCAGAGGAATTCCGAGATGTATATATAAAATAATTACGTAATTGAAATTATATTAACTATAAATTATTGTTTAAGCACCGCACCAGTGTGGTTGACTGAAACCTAGTCACTTAACTCATTGGCTGACGACACCATAATGTAACGCAGTTTGTCGTTTTTAAAACTTTTGTACGAATATAGATGTTTACATGTGCGGTGAGCGACGGTGGCTCAGTGGTTTAAGCACTGACTTGTAATCTACAGGTCTTGGGTTCGATTTTCGCTGTACCAATGTGATTTTGGATTTTTCGAATTTTCACACATATATTCATAATTTCATAAAATATCGTGACCAGCACATATCCGCGAAGAAATTCAAAGATAAGTGTGAAGTCAACCAACCAATATTTGGCCAGCATGGTTAATTATGGCCTAGTCACCTTTTACTTAGAGTAGGCTCCGAGCCTCTCAGTGGGGACGTATAGTGAGCTGGTGATGATATGTGCGGTTAGTAATTCGCTTTACTTTATTTAATAAGACGCTTTTAAAGTATTTGATAGTTTTTTACAATTCATTACACTAAATAATTACTATACGAAAGAATCATGGATGTAAATTCTTATGTCATTGTACAAAAATATCGACAATAAGTGCCAATATCGATACATCTGCGAACATCACTAGAACTTTCTCCCGCACGCGTCTCTATTTATAGTCAAGGCAAAGACCTTTGCAGCGCATTATTCACAATTTGTATGTACAAAGCTTTTGTTAAGTGTTTCAGAGTGCGCGTCATTCTCAGTGTTACACTTTTGTTCAATACTCTGTGAATTAAAAAGATAACCTTAAAACATAATGTTCTGTTGTACAGACAATGAAGGGGAAGTTAATGGATTTTATCTATGCATAATAATGAATGAACATGATTAGTCAAAAGCCACGTTAGACGCTAGCTAAGCTAGCTAATATTTTCACGTCTTATTTTTGTAAGGCTTAGCCTACTTTAGGTTTAGGTGTGGTATTAACGAGCATAAAGTATTTCAGCTATTTTATTAACTCGTATGACGTTGCTCAATTCCGTTTTACGTCTTAAAATAATTGACAGCGACCATCACTAAGAATTATTACAGCTATAAAACAACTTCCGACACCCACATCACTAAATACGTATTTACTGGAAGACGGGATATGTTTTTAATACGCAAATTAACTATTACTGATTAAAAAAATAATTTGCATCTTATTCCAATGGAATTAGAGCGAAAATCAATCAATATTTTCAACTGTAAACGCATAAATAATTTTGTTAAATTTGAAAGTACGTAAAACCGAACGTGGTCTGTTATAAATTTAATTCAAGATGGCGGATTGCATGTGTTGACATTGAACTTCGAAAATAACTAAACATCCGTATTTTTTATGTTCTGAAACCGTCAATTAAACAAGTAAACCGTTACATAGTTGTGTTTTAGGTAAAAAAACAAAAAAAAATTGCAAAAAAAACTACTCTAAACAGCACAATTCTCGTCCGAGGTAGGCACATATATTTATGCATTTACGCAACAATGACAAAGTTTTTAGGTTATTTTATAAAACTCCTATTATTAATCCAATTATAACTGACTAATTTGTCTTTAATTCTACATGATTAAAAATTTATAAAATTAGTTGCATCCAACGTTTCCAGAACATAGACGAAACGGGACATTTATAATTACTTGTTCCCCAAATAGCACATCCTTTCTTCCACAACATTCTCGACGAAGAGACGTTTTAATCATTTACCTGTCTGCCAACGGATGTCTTTATAACGGATATTTAAATGGCTTATTGGAATAATATTGTCGTTCAATAGAGCGTGCGCACAACTTTGACTAAACTATCGCACAACTGTTTTCGCGTCGCGCTTTTTTTTTGTGACTGAGTTGTCACTGTTTGCCTTGAAGAGGCATTGACAGATTCACCGGGCTTGAGGTGGCCGAGCGCAGATAGCGCTTAGCCTAAACCTCTTTATGAGTAACTAGGCTCGAGGACTCCCTCAGGAGCCTCGGCTCGGGCCTTAACTTCGTTATTATTATCGGATTGGGAGGCAACCGAGCTCTTAGATCGTTTCGGTGGTCGCTCCATGGAATGACTAAGTACAAGGGTCCCCGAGAGGGGACCTCGGCTTGGGCTGTTACTCAATACGCGTTTAGCATTCCGATTCAAGGGTGCCCGAGAGGGCCGAACCTCGGCTTGATCGGTTGCTGCTGATTACTATTAGTCGCGCTTTGATTCCTATGAGTTTATATGGAGGTGCGGACACTACTCGATTTTTAGTACAACTAAACAGTTGAATGGCTGCGAAACAATCGACAATCGCTTAATAATTGTGCGATAGTTTAGTCAAAGATATGCGCCCGCTCTTGTGGTACACAGAATTGGACCTACAAAAACTAAAAATATATAGTTAAATACGTCTAGAAAAGTCCTCCATCAACCGCTATTTTTTAAACTATACTATTATAAAGAGAAAAGATTTGTTTATGAAATAACTCAAAAACTACTGGGGCGATTTCAAAAATACTTTTACAATTAAAAAGCTACGTTATCACGGAGTAACATAAACAATATTTTTGTAATTCCACCCGTAAGAAATCGAGAACCACAGCTATTGTATTATATGTTAGTAATCGAACAAGCAGCCACCGGAATTGGCTGAAATAGCGAAGCGACTGCTGTCTGTAGACATGCGTTATTTCCACCTTTAATCGACGGAGAACGGGAGGCAAATAAACTAGATATTCCCCTTCCAATGTATCTATTGTAAAGTACACCAATTGCATGTTCAAAATACACAATCAAATAATATTGTAGACAAAGAAAGATCATCATCCCCTGCCTTATCCTACTCCCATAGGGCGCACCGGGTTTTCGTCCTCCACATAACTCTATCATACGTCATCTCAGTCATCACTCCCTTGATCATGTCTCCTTTCACGCAATCCATCTTTCTAGGTATACCTCTACCGGTGTACCTCCATACTCACAAATAACGTCCTTCTTGTTACATGTGATTCATCTCTTCTCATAACATGCCCATACCACGCTAACCTTTCCCTCCTTATTTTCTTAACCACAAAGAAAAATAAATCAACCAAACATACATCTAGCAACAATTCTATTTAAATTTCATTGCCAAGACCATAATTATATGGAATCGGTTTTACTGCGTATTGGTAACATGCGTATGATTATTTGGCAAGATGCCAACATCTGTATATCTATACTAATATTATAAAGAGGAAAGATTTGTATTTTTGTATGTATTGAAATAACTCAAAAACTACTGGGCCGATTTCAGAAATTGTTTCACCATTAGAAAGATTATTTATCTGTGAGTGATATAGGCTTCATTTTTTGTATTATTTGTTAATTTAACAGGAACGAAGTCACGAGCAACAGCTATATCTATACTACTGTTGTAAAGAACAAAGATTTGTATTTTTGTATGTATTGAAATAACTCAAAAACTACTGGGTCGATTTCCGAAATCCTTATACCAATAAATAGTAACGTTATTACTGAGTAACATAGGCAGTCTTTATTACAATTTGTAATTCCGGACGAAGACGCAAGCTACAGCTAGTATAATGTATCCATTAAGAAATTTCTTATTCAACCATTAGGTACGCACTTGATGTCTGTCCGTAATAGATTGATCTCATGTTTCTAATCGTACTAATATAAACTAGCTGTTACTCGCGACTTCGTCTGAGTAAAATTTAAAAAAAATAATAAAAATATAGCCTATGTTACTGATAACGAAGCTTTTCAATGTTGCAAGAATTTGAAATCGGACCAATAGTTTTTGAGTTATTTCAATACATACAAAAATCCAAAAAT
>NW_013524996.1:118154-134320 GCF_000836215.1 Papilio polytes | reverse complement strand
TTCCATGGACATCCGCCACACCAGAGGAACTACAGATGCGTTGCCGGCCTTTGAGGAAATTGTAGGCTCGCTTCTTGAAGGACCCTAAGTCGTAATGGTTTGAAAAGGCTTTCCTCTTTATAATATTAGTATAGATATATGTATGGTGCAACTACTACATTTTGTTAGGCGTGTATCTACAACGAAAGTGCAATGTATTAATTAATATTTTAACATATATTGCTGCGTTCGTGTTATTATAAATTCAACATGCATTTTGTGCAACCAACATGTTTATAGCTACGTACAGTCAACTGCATAAATGTATACATTTATAAAATTTTAGAACGCGCACACAAACTAACGCACTGTTTAGTCTTGTATTGATTCTTATAAGCTTGTCGGACGAGCGGTTTGAAGCTAGAATTCAATTCAATTCAAAATATCAATGTCGCGAGGTTATGTCGTAGATAATGAAATAACAATCGCGTAACATTAGAAACACTATCCTTAGTTGACCACCATCATAATTGATAACTTCACAACACACTTTAATCGAATTGGATGAAATGGCGACAGGTTACTGGTGTGACTTGTGATCCAAGAATGCCTCTTAAGCTTAAGGGACAGATCTACAAGTCCATCATAAGACCTGTCGTATTATATGGATCTGAATGTTGGGCCACCAAAGTTGCGGATGAAATTAGATTGCATGTGGCTGAGATGCGTATGTTAAGATGGATGTGTGGTGTGACAAGATTGGATAAAGTTAAGAATGTGTACATTAGAGAACGTTTGAAAGTAGCGCCAGTGGTGGAGAAATTGAGAAGCAAAAGGTTAGCGTGGTATGGACATGTTATGCGACGAGACGATGGGGACATAAACCAGAAAGTGTTAAGATTGAATGTGGATGGCTACAAAGGTAGAGGAAGACCGAAGAAAGTATGGATGGATTGTGTGAAAGAGGATATGCTTAAGAAAGGAGTGGATTCAGATATGACGGCTGATAGAGATGTATGAAAGAGCAGCACATACTGTGTCGACCCTCCGTAGGGGATAAGGGCAAGTGGATGATGACACTTTAATCGAATTGCAAACATTTACAGAGATTAACCAATTGATTTTATAACAAAACGCATCATTCCACAATTCAAAGACAACTGTCATCCATCTTTCTATCGTCGTCTTGACATCTATATGCACGATGCATTCAGCCAGTATTCAAAATGATTAGTTGCCAGTTACTTTAATGTTTAAAAAAAAAACATGCAGACGAATTGAGTACCTCCTTCTTTTGGGAAGTCGGTCAAAAAGTATCAATTCTTTCGCTCCCTTAAGCTTATATGGAAATCACACTACTCGATTTGTAGTGCAACTAAACAGTTGAATTGCTAAACAAACGATTGTCGAAATCGCACAACAGTTGTCAAATAGTTTTAATTACAACTTTTTTTATCTATATCTATACTAACATTATAAAGAGGAAACATTTGCATTTTCTATATTTGTATGTTTTGAAATAACTCAAAAACTACAGCACTAATAACAAAAATTCTTGCACCATTTAAAAGCTACCTTATCAGTAACATAGGCTATATTTTATAATTTCACGCGGACAAAGTCGCGAGCAACGGCTAGTAATCCATGCTAATATAATAAAGCGTTAACACACACTTTGTGGCGTATGATGTCAATAATCACAGCACATTCTTGAACAATTATTTCTAAAATAAAAACACCTACACTTGCATGCTATAGGCTATCTTCACGCTATAAACTTCGGGGGTAAATAAATTGAAAAAAACCTTCACGTGGGAAAGGGACCATAAACTACAACCTGCCAAAATCAAGGAAGCAAAGGAAGCGTTGTCATTTGTGCATTTTGATATTTGCAATTGAATTTGACAAATGTAAACAATGAAATAAAGTTTTTATAATTATACGCCGATGTAGCCAGTTGAAGCCGCACGGGAACAGCTAGTATTACAATAAAAACATGATATATGACACAATACATCAGAGCAAAGATGATCGGAAACTTTCTCTAAGGACCTCATTCCGTAACCGGTATTTTGAACACCATATTTATTTTAATTAGAACTCTATCATAGTTTTAATATTATTAGGGTTCCTTTTATAATGTAACAGTGTTAGAGCCTGCTTTAACATCTTCACACTGTAGGGTCGTCCCCACCACGACCACACAGAAGACAGGCGTGAAATGGAAGCAATTCCGCATAGTCTGAGTGTGGCACCGGAGGCTCAGCTTTAGTCCCTTTTCCTTCCCAACAGTTTTATTGGACCAAAATGATAGGAAGGAAACGTGGTTTTGACGGTGCAGGAGACGCATAGGAAGGGGAAATATCATCTTTATGTGCGTCTCCTCCGCCGATCGGGGTTAGGCAACGCATCCGCTATAGTAAATGTCTATGGGCAGCGGTCGCTTCGCCATTTTGGCGGATTCAGTTGGCCACTTGCTTGCCACCTTATGATATAAAAATATACAATTTAAATAAACTAAGAGACTAAATTATCACATGCGCGATTGTCGATTGTTTCGCAGTCAACTGTTTAGTTGCACAACTAAAAATTGAGTATTGCACCACCATATAAGCTCATAGCAGCATCGAAGCGAGTCTAAACAGTTGTGATATAGTTTTTTCGAAGGTGTACACTGGCTATAAACAGCCAGATAATTTAATTTAATTACATCGTAACAAATATTTTGAATGAATCAACTAAGATCTTAGAGCATATCTCGAATATTCGTGAGATCGTATTCGTAATATCGACATATTATTTTTGTGCAGCTCCTTCCGAGTGTAAAGTACAAGAACAAATCTCACAAATTGTCGAAGTTACGAATATGTTCTCGCAATTCAAATCTTCGTGATAGTCCTTATAATGAAAGAGTTGTTGACAAGTATCGAATCGTTTCGTGCGAAATAACGCGAAAGTATCTCATGTAAAGTATTGCGTGGATTCTTAAAAGGAAAATTGATTTATTATCATAAAATTTGCATAATCATGCGAATAAATAAATTTTATTGAAATAGAAAAGGCGAGGGTATGTTTACTCCGTATATAAAACGACAAGCTGTCGCGCGAAAACTTAGCGCAAAATTGGACCACCCGTTACACCATTTTGACATGACAAAAGTAGCCTATAATATGCCCGTCTATGTCAGCTACCCTCCAGTGAATGTCCGGTAAGTTGACAAACCAGTAAGCCACCAAAATCCGCCAAAATGACGAAGCGACCGCTGCCCATAGACATCCGCAATATATGACGCGTTGCCTACCTTTAATCGATCGAAGAGAAGAGGCCCATAAATATTATATTTCCCCGTCCTATGCGTCTCCTTCACCATCTAATCCAAGTTCCCTTTCCATCCTTTTCTTATAAGTAAAAGGGTGGGAAGGAAAATGGATGAAAGACGGGCCGGCACCACACTCATTAGACAAAACGCGGAATTTCTACCACTTCACGCCTGTCTTCTGTGTTATCGTGGTATTACGCGGAGCGAACCGACCCATGCTTGCGAAGATGTTAATGCGAGCTTTACCAATGTGTAAACAATCTATTCTATACTATCCATCTATACTATTATAATAAAGCGTAAACACACACTTCTTTGTTGCCTAAGATGTCAGCAATTACAGCATATTTTTGAATAATTCCGTTTTTAATAAAAAGCCCTACACTTGCGTCACGCTTTAGGCTACATATTTTCACGCCATTAAACTTAGGGGGTAAATATTTTGGATAAAAATCCTAACGTGGGAAAGATACCATAAGTTGCTGCCAACATCAAGGAAGCAAGGTTGTCATCATGTCATGTCATTTTGACATTCGCAATTGATAATTTGACGAATGTAAACAATAAAATAAAATTTTCATAATTTCATGAAGCCGCACGGGAACATCTAGTCATAAAATAATTAAAAAATGAAAAAATAGTAATGTCCGCCAAGAATGACATTACTGTTAATTTAATTTCAAAGTTGTAATGAAATTGAAAATTAAAATCTAAATGAAGGCGGCATTCCTTTGTTTTTATTTAAAACTTTATTGTATACGGAACCTAACAAAAAATGTGACCGATTCTAAATTCCAGTTTCGATGCCCACGATTCGCAAATTATTCAAATCGATTATAAAATCAGTCGATGAATAAAAAAAGTATTGAGGTTATTATTCAAAGCGAATTCGCATGCTTTTAAAGATGAGGAAATTACAAAGGACTAACTGTCGCGTGTGACTCCGACCGCGTGGAATTTAAAAAAACTAAAGCCTATGTGTTCTTTCAGAGTTCTACATTCAATAGTTTAGGCTACAAACCAACAACCATCAACACCAAAAATTTAATGCAAATCTACATTTTAAAAACACTATCGTTGAAAACATTTATTTCCAAAGTATTATCGTTCTAGTTTAAATTATTTTAATTATTTCAATAGAAGCATTAATTTCGGTTACAATTTATCGTATTTTTTAAAAGCACTTCGTTTTATTTAACTAAATAACCAACAAAACATCGTTACTATTTCTATCGTAACAGTTAACAATTTCTAAGAGAATCAAAAACTAATTAAAAAAACATTTAACTCTAAATTATTCTCTACATTTAATTTAATTAATAAAATGCATAATTGATTATAAATTTTATTATTTCTATAAATAAACTTACTTGTATAAAATTCCACAGTTATCACGTGATATTGTTTTGTCAACACCATTATCCGAACGCGTTAGGACGCCATCTTTTTTTAAAATTCGCGCCAAAATAACTGTCAAAGTGACGCCGGCCAACGTCCGCTCGTGATTCGGCGTACGAAAGACTGTTGAGTTTCGAATTACTGAATCGTAAATAGAAAACTTATTTGCGGTGTGCGTTTCGCGGTTGGTTCGTGTCGGGTGCTGACTGCTGAGTGACTCAGTGGAGCGAGGGGATGAATAATATTTAGTTTTTTTGTGTCGCCAGTAACAACAACCTTTAATTCAAGAAATGTATTGTTGTAGAAATTTATTCAGGCTCAGAGCCTACCCTAAGGGGTAACTAGGCAATAGTCAACCACGCTGC
This sequence comes from Papilio polytes, assembly GCF_000836215.1. NCBI lineage: Eukaryota > Metazoa > Arthropoda > Insecta > Lepidoptera > Papilionidae > Papilio > Papilio polytes. The sequence continues at coordinate 129,258 of NW_013524996.1, read as the reverse complement.
TATGCGGGTTGGTTGACTTCACACATATCTTTGAATTTCTTCGCCGATATGTGTAGGCATCACGATGTTTTCCTTCACCGTAAGAACGTCGGGTAAATTATGAACATGTGAAAATTCGAAAAATCGAAAATCACATTGCTATGGAGGGATTCGAACCCAAGACCTGTAGATTAAAAGTCAAGTGCTTAAACCACTGAGCCACCGACGCTCTCTATTTCAGTAGCGAAAAATTTGTATCCGATTCTTGAGGAAATTCCCCGAATTGATGAAAATGTTATTTAAGTTATGGTCTAATAAACTAGTGTACAATTTAATATCGTATACCTTTTGTCCTTGACTTCATCCGCATGGAATTTTAAAAAAAGTAAGTAGCCTATGTGTTCTTCCAGACTATGCTCTACAAATATGCTTTCCATCGTGATCCGTTCAGCAGTTTAGGCTACAAACTCTAACAAACATCCATCTAAACTTTCGCATTTATTATACTAGTAAGATTTTTAATTAAAAAATCCAATATACTAGTATGTAACTAAATATCTATTCACTTCTATAAGATACTAGCTGTTCCCATGCGGCTTCATCCGCATGAAATTATGAAAATGTTATTTTATTGTTTACATTTGTCAAATTATCAATAGCAAATGTCAAAATGACATGACATGACAAACCTTAGCAATCCTACTTTCTTAATGTTGGCAGCAACTTATGGTCTCTTTCCCACATTAGGGTTTTTATCCAAAATATTTACCTCCTAAGTTTAATGGCTTGAAAATATATAGATTAAAGCATAACGTAAGTGCAGGGCTTTTTTTTAAAAAAAAAGAATTATTCAAAAATATGGTGTAATAGCTGACATCTTAGGCAAAAAAGAAGTGTGTGTTTACGCTTTATTATAATAGCATAGATAACGGTAGTTAATCGATAACAATAAATCTATAATAAAAAAATATAAAACCGATACCGTACACATTTACCGGTTTTATCAAACTAGTATCTTCACTATGAGAGCGAGACGACTCTATTTGTAATGTTTATTGTTTTTCTAACCCGCTACGATGACCATCTTTACGTTGTATTTTTTCGGGAATGTTTTTATTTTTATTTACTTATTTAAATCCTGTAAGATTAATCTAACTAACCTAACTAATATTATAAATGCGAAAGTTTAGATGGATGGATGGATAGATGTTTGTTAGCGTTTGTAGTCTAAACGGCTGAACGGATCTGAATGAAATTTGGCATAGATGTAGAGCAGAGTATGGAAGGACACATAGGGTACTTATTTTTGTTTTTGTTTTTTTAATACCACGCCGACGGAGTCGCGGGCGAAAGCTAGTTTCTCATAATTAAAATATTTACAATTGACAAAAAGAAAAAGTTGTATCATAAACACTAGTTCTAACTAATTAAAGTTTTACGCCTGTCGTTTGTATGTTTTATTTTTTTTTTGTATATTTAATTTGGTCGTGTACTTTGTATATGCAATTAGTGTAACTTCCCAATAAATAAAATAAATAAATTCGAGCTCCGGCGAGTCTTATCGCTGGTGTTGGAACCCAGGACAAAATAACAAATCAAGTGCTTAGTTTAGATTATTTATGGTTACACTACAATCGTCGGTAAACGAACGTTTGCAAATTATTAATGCGTCCGTTTCTTATGTCATTTTATATGCTATCTTATAAATGCGAAAGTTTAGATGGATGTTAGAGTTTGTAGCTTAAACTGAACGGATCTCGATTAAAGGCATAGATATAGAGTATATTTTGAAATAGACCTTTTTGACCGACTTCCCAAAAGAAGGAGGTACTCAATTCGTCTGTATGTTGTTCTTTTTTATGTTTGTTACGGCATAACTCCGCCGCTAGTGGACCGATTTTGATAATTCTTTTTTTATCCGAAAGGTAATGCTTCTAGGTGGGTTCCATTTTTTATTGATTTTTGGAGTCAAAGACTACGACGTAGTTAAATAGTTTAGCTCAAAATCGCCTGACAAAATTTAGGGTCATTTTTGCTTTCTTTGCTTACGTAGCCTAAACTATAAATAAGACTTACATAAAAATGATGTGTGGAAGAATTGTAACCCTTTTTTTAATACTACGCGTGCGTAGTCGCGGACGAAAGCTGCTACTATATATGTTACCGGATATGTGTGATAAATAGGAACTCTATACTTTGTCTAGGAAAAGTATAGAATTTCGAAGCTGTTTTGGCAATGTGTAAAATATTTCAAAGATTATTAAATACACATATTTTTTTTATAATATAAGGTGGCAAAATCGCAAGCGGTCACCTGAATCCATCGAAATGGAAAACGACCGCTGCCCATAGACATCCGCAATTGGAGATGCGTTGCCTACCCTTCATTGACGGTAGAGGAGACGCACATAAAGAGGATTTTTCCTCTTCCTATACATCTCTTCTACCGTCAAGTCCACTTTTCCTTCCCATCCCTCCCTCTTAAGAAAAGGGTGGAAAGGAAAAGGGACCAAAATCAGGCCTCCGGCACCACACTCATCAGACGAAACACGGAATTGCTTTAATTTCACGCCTGTCTTCTGTATGGTCGTGGTATTACACGGGCAAGCCGTACCATTCGTGGAAGATGTTAAAGCGTAATATGTGTAATTACCAGATTTACACATTTTCCAGACATTGTATAAAACTCAAAAATAGCAATGAGCAAAGTATGAAAACAATTTTTTTCTATGTATAAAATTGTTAGATAGTATACGGGTTCTCAATAATTCCAAGCGGTTTTAGGAGTTATACATTGCCTAGAAATTGTGTACAATGACGGATTTCATACATTTCCGTCAACATATACATATTTATACAAAACTAGCTGTTCCCGTGCGACTTCATCCGCATGAAATATAATAACTTTATTTTATTGTTTACGTCTGTCCAATGTCAAAATGCAAATGCACATATGACAATTGCTTCCTTGATGTTGGCAGCAACTTATGGTCTCTTTCCCACATTAGGGTTTTTATCCAAAATATTTACCCCCTACGTTTAATAGCATGAAAATATATAGCCAAAAGCGTGACGTAAGTGTACAACTTTTTATTAAAAAAGAATTATTCAAAAATTGTAATTGCTGACATCTTAGGCAACAAAAAAGTGTGTGTTTACGCTTTATTATAATAGTATAGATGAAATACAGGTATGTAATAATTAAAAACATGTTATGTTTGTTTATCGTAATCCTTTGCTTGAACTGATTTATCTGTTCCAAGATATACCAAGGAAATGATAATATACAAGCCCAGTTTAGTCCGACTACGAAATATTTGAACTTGTCCGTCGCAGACAAATTTTATCAATGTTTCATAACATTTTTATTACTTCTCTAAAATACGAAGGGGAAATGTCCTCTTTATGTGCGTCTCCTCCGTCAATGAAGGCAACGCATCTACAATTGCGAATGTCTATGAGCAGCGATCGCTATCCATTTTGGTGCATTCAGGTGGCCGCATGCTCGTTTGCCACCTTATATTATCAAGAAAAAAACGACGAAATGAATATCTTTTCCGCGTAAACATTACATTTTATACAGAGGTAGACTGTCTAAATGATTTTATTTGCAATACTTGTACTCATGGGCGTCGTCAACCATCTAGATAGATTTATCGAGGAGATACCATTATTATGGTCTTAAGTAGTTTCTATATAAATTTTACATTTCTTGACTATAAGGGGGGATCATGTAACATAATCCTTTCTCAATGCATATACAATCAGCAAAACGATAACAATAAATATTTACTAGTGTCATTAAAATCTAATCTACATTGTGTCAAGTCCCTAGTTTATGTATTTTTATTATCGATGTTTTATCACGTAGATAAGAAATTTTAAGTGATGATACGTGGCTTTGTGCATTTAGTGCTTAGAATTTGTACTGTTCAGTAAGAATTATTTCCAGGATGTCTGAATCTGTGTCTGTTAACAATGGGAATAACGGTGCTCAGGTAGGGATGTGACTTTAGCATTACCATAAAAACAGACAATCTCAAATGCTATACTATACCAATATTACGAGCCTGTTCGCGACTACGTCGACGTGAAATTAAATGAAAAACATAGGCTATATTACTTACTGATAATGTAGATTTTAATGGTGATGGCATTTTTAGAATCGGGCAAGTAGTTTTTGAGTTAAATAGTTAAATAGTTCCTCTTTATAATATTAGTATAGAAGTTTAGGTAATGATTTGAATTTATGTATTGAAATAACTCAAACACTGGGCCGATTTCATAAATTCTTTCACCATTACAAAGCTACGTTATCAGTGACTATGATAGGCTATATTTTAATATCACGCGGATGAAGTCGTGAGTAAGAGTTAGTTTTAAATATACCTAAATAACGTGACTGTCGTTGGATTTGACAAATCATGACTATTGAAACATTTTGCGTTCGCGAAATGCGATTTTACCCTATCTATCAGTATCTATACTAATATAATAAAAAGTATAGCCTATGTTACTCACAGATAAATTACCTTTCTAGCGGTGAAAGAATTTTTAAAATCGGCAAAGTAGTTTTTGAGTTATTCCAATACATACAAAAATACAAATCTTTTCTCTTCTTAAAACTTAGAATATTTTTCTTACAGGATGGCAATCGTGGTGGACTACACGTGGCCGGTGGTGGCTATGGTGTTAACACGGTCGACAACAGTGGATACGGTGTGAACGTCGCAGATAATAGTGGATATGGGGGGGTACATGTAGTTGGCGACAGTGGTCACGGTGGTGTACATGTAGTCGACGATAGCGGTCATGGTGGTGTACACGTAGTTGACGACAGTGGTCACGGTGGTGTACACGTAGTTGATGATAGTGGTCACGGCGGCCATCTAAGAACGCACAGCGCTCAAGTTACTTCTGGAGATGAAGGGGAAATCAATATTGTACCTGACTCCGGCTTCTATATGCCCCATAATTAATGTTTGGTCCAAGTTAACGAGGTAAGACATAGACTTATAGCGTGCGCATATCTGAAATCTCACAACTGCTTAAGCTTTGATTTTTTTTATAATATCACGTAGCAAACTCGCAAGCGGCCACCCGAATCCAAATGGAAAGCGACCGCTGCACATAAACATCCGCAATTGCAGCGTTGCCTACCCTTCATTGACGGAGGAGACGCACATAAAGAGGACATTTCCCCTTCCTATGCGTCTCCACCGTCAAATCCATTCCTTCCCATCCTTTCCTCTTAAAAGGGTGGAACGGGAAATGGACTAAAATTAGGCTTCCGGCACCACACTCATTAGACTGTACACGGAATTGCTTCCACTTCAAGCCTGTTTTCTGTGTGGTTGTGGTATTACACCGGGCGTGCCGGCCCATTCGTGCGAAGATGTTAAACCGGGCTCTACTGTTAACTTGATTCCTATGAGCAGATACAGTGCGAACATTACACGATTTTTAGTTTGTCAACTAAACAGTTGAAGGCTGGGAAACAATCGACAATCACATGACAGTTGTGCGATGGTTTATTCAAATGTGTGCGCCCACTTAGTACCATAAAGAGAAAAGAAACATTTCTTAATAATTGCAGGGTTTAAACTCCTCTCTCTTCTTTTCCTATGACCATAATGGGGCAGAGGTCGTCCACAGTACGCCGACAGCTCGCTCTGTCCTCTAAACTCCTCACTTAGTAATCATTCTTATTTTTCAGGTATGACGGGAGAATGAATGTCATAACGTGTTTATCGTATTTTTGTAATATTTAAAACAATAAAAGATTATATACTGTGTTTGTAATATTACTTATTTAATTTGAAACCCAACAAAAAAAAACAAACGTGATAAAAACATCCTGTGTGAAGTCGGTTAATAGCACTTCATTTGTCAATAGAAAGCAAATGAAGGTTTGGTGCATTTTTTTTAATATTATAAAGCGTCAAACGAGTTAGCGGCCACCTGTATTCAAAAAGGCGAAGCGACCTCTGTGAAGATATCCGCAATTTCAGATACCATTAACGGAAGAGACATAAAGAGGATATTTCCCCTTCCTATGTTTCCCCACCTTTAAATCTATGTCTACACTATTATAATAAAGCGTAAACACACACTTCTTTGTTGCCTAAGATGTCAGCAATTACACCATATTTTTGAATAATTCTTTTTTAATAAAAAAAGCCCTATACTTGCGTCACGCTATAGGCTATATATTTTAACGCCATTAAACTTAGCGGGTAAACATTTTGGATAAAAACCCTAACGTGGGAAAGAGACCATAAGTTGCTGTCAACATCAAGGAAGCAAGGTTGTCATCATGTCATGTCATTTGTAATTGATAATTTGACAAATGTAAACAAAATAAAATTTTCTTAATTTGGTGCGGATGAAGTCGCACGGGAACAGCTAGTCCACTATAAAATTAGGCCTCCAAAACAAATGAAACATGCTTAAGACCGAGCGCACACCTTAAACATAACTGTTTAGTCTCGCTTTGATTCTTGTAAGCTTGTATGGACTACTCAATTTTAATGCAACTAAACAGTTGACTTGCGAAACAATCGACAATCGCAACACAGTTGTGCGATTGTTTATAGTGTGTCTAAATAATTTAGATCAGTTTGAGAATTCACTTCAAATTTAGTAGAGATGGGTTGTGTAAAATCAGTCATGAATCTTATCGATTTTCGATTTCTATCCTTATAGAAGTTGGAATCGATAGATTCATAGCTATAACTTATGAATAAAAAAAAACAATGTTTTGTCAAATTAATAATGACCATAACAAATAATGAGAGTAAATAAATGTTTATTACTACTACAGCCGTACGTAATCGAATTGGATTTCGCTATTATTTCTGTCATCGCTAAATTCTCTACACTGTAATCAATAATAGAATTGTCCTCTAAATTAGTTAATAAGAAAATAATAATTTTATTTGAGTTTGTTAATTATTTAAACTGAATATCGATAGTTCAAAATTGTTCGCTGCGTGTTTGTTTCGTCACGATACCTGTCTATTAAGTATGGCATTTGCTTGCGTCGTTTATCCAACTAACCTATCTTATTTAGACAAACTATAGACAAAGGTGTGCGCCTGTTCTCAATGTATCAAATAGGGCAGGGGTGGTGAACATTTATGCATCAAAGTGTTATTTTTTTTTAAATATTTACTAAGCACGTGGACGCGACATCGTATAATTTTGATTCCGATTATTACGTCATTTATGTACTTGTACATATTTTTTTCGTAGTGTTTTTATTATAGATGTGCTCAAAATACGTCGTATGCCAATGGTTAACCACTCCTGATGTAGGGGTTGGGAAATTAGATTTATTTTTTGGAATCCAAAGATCACTATCAAGACTTACCAATAACTAAAGAAATCTTGTAGCTCCATACAATCAATCTCTTTCCTCGGCTTAGCTTGCATTTCTTCCGCAATACCGGAATCCACATCCTCCTCACTTGAGTCTGTATCGATATCCGAACGGACAGCACTCATTTTACAGTTTTCTTTTTTATTATTGTTTTAAACACTAACTCTGGCTGTATGGTTTTACCTTTGACTTTTTAAACTGATTGCTGGCTGTACAATTAAAGAGTTTTTTTACTTGAAAAAGATAGCTAGTGTTGTCACTTTAAAAGGATTTTTTTTTGTTTATGATAATCTATACCATTATAATAAAGCGTAAACACACACTTCTTTGTTGCCTATGATGTTAGCAATTACAGCATATGTTTGAATAATTCTTTTTTTTAATAAAAACCCCTACACTTACGTCACGCTTTAGGCTATATAGCATAGCAATGTAGTTTTGGCGGTGAGTTCGTAAGTTGACATTTACCGCGGTGTTGCCAGCCAAAGCATTCGCCGGAGTATCGGGAGCGGATATTTATAATGTGCCAGTTATTTATGGGTCGATTAAATCGATTAATCATTTCCTGATTATAAAAGGGTTGGATTATGGATTGTGTGAAAGAGTATATGCTAAAGAAGGGAGTAAATCAGCTTCGATTCCTGTGAGCTTGGAGAACACTACTCGATTTTTAGCTGTGCAACTAAACAGTTGAATTGAGAAACAATCGACATTCACACAACCATTGTGCGATAGTTTAGTCGGAGGTAACTACAGTTCTTATAGAGATAATCTAACCCAGAAGGTTACTTCAAATAATTTAGATTGCTTTTTATTGTCTACTAGCTGTTCCCTTGCGACTTCATTCGCATGAAATTATGAAATTTTTACTTCATTGTTTACATTTGTCAAATTACAAATGTCAAAATGACATGACATGATGACAACCTTGCTTCCTTGACGTTGGCATCAACTTACTGTCTCCCACATTAGGGTTGATATCCAAAATATTTACGCCCTAAGTTTAATGGCGTGAAAATTTATAGCCTAAAGCGTGATGTAAGTGTAGGGCTTTTTATTAAAGAAAGAATTATTCAAAAATATGCTGTAATTGCTGACATCTTAGGCAACAAAGAAGTGTGTGTTTACGCTTTATTATAATAGTATAGAAGTATAGATAGACAATGATGCTATTGACAGTTTTAATATTGGCAAGCCTTCAATTAGGATTAAATAGGATTAAATTAAGGTCTACTAGCGTAGCCAACAAACTAACTATATAACCTTATCCTAAACTATATAACCTAACCTTTTATTTAAAAAAAAACTATGTAATACACCACCATGACCTAAGCAAACATTAGTCAGGACTGCAGAGATAGTAACCTCCTTTTTATGTAACTAATACAAGGTGGCAAACGAGCAAGCGGCCACCTGAATCCACCGAAATGGAAAGCGACCGCTGCACATAAACATTCGCAATTGCAGATGCTTTGCCTTCCCTTAATTAACGGACGAGGAGACGCACATAAAGAGGACATTTCCCCTTCCTATGCCTCTCCTCCACCGTCAAATCCACTTTTCCTTCATTTCCTCTTAAGAAAACGGTGGAAAGGAGAAGGGACTAGAATTAGGCCTCCAGCACCACACTCATCAGACTGTCTGCGGAATTGCTTCCACTTCACGCCTGTTGTCTGTGTGGACGTGGTATTGGTGGGGTCGAGCACTCCCTACAGTGAGAAGATGTTAAAGCGAGCTATTTCTCAAATAACTGCTTCTTTAAATCGGTTTCTAAATCAAACTGTCATTTCTTCAACGAAGTTTGCTTCCAGGTTTTCCTAATAGATTTTAAATTGATTTTATTATTTCGTTACATTTCTTAAGATATTGGCTCTTTGAAATTAATAATTTAAACGACTTTAGAATTAATATTAGTCGTTATCACACTGGTAATATTTATTATTCCTAGTTATATAGGTCAAGTTAATAGTTAGCTATCAAGTAAATTAGACAAAATTGTATATGACCTTGTTACGAAATGAATGTTTTTTAAAAAACTAATGACTTATTTAGTTTCGTGCCAAGCGTGTCGGTGTAAATAGTAAATAGGCCATATTTTTTGTCAAACAATGACACAATGTGGATAATATTCAGATAACAATTTCATTTTACTTGTATCAATAATTCATATAACACGCAAGTTGCATCAATTTGCAATATCTGAATCTATTATTAATCGATATCTAATTAAAAGAATAATAATTATATTAACTTTTCGCCTAAAGACACTAGAAATTATTTAATTAAGGTTAGAGTAATATTTTTTAGATACTCACAAAATAACGCCATCTTTTGGACTGAACACAAAACAAAGCACTAATTTCACAACTCTGATTTTTTAATCGGCCGTAATTATAACGTTATTCAGCCACGATTAAATAAAAAATCATTAATATACTAAATAATAAAGAAATTTGAAAACATAAGTGCGATTTATGTCTTTACACTATAATGTTTGAAGACGATTTGTTAGAATTTAATGAAATTGCATTAAGATAATAAAAAATAATTATTTTAATTATGTCATTGTCTATTGTTAAGATGTCAAATGGCTTACGTCATAACAAATGGATGTTGAAATATGAAGGTATTTCAAGGAATATAAACATTTTGCTATATTTAGGGAAGTACAATAAAATATGTAAATAACTATTGTTTTACTTGTATAAATTACTACAAGCATTTTATAGAAGTTTTAAAAGGAAGAAATTAAAACATGTTGACAAGCTAAATGAATCTTCTAGATGTTTTTGTTTATCTATTGATTGATTGTATTCTCAATTTAAATGTGTAAATACGTCGTTACATTCGTGACGATCAATTAAAATCTTTACCAGTGACAACACAAGCTTTTTTATTCTTTTTTTAAACACTAATGCACTTGTCAAAAGCCATTTGTTTTTCGACACTGATCACTTTCTATTAATATCACTGGCCACTAGTTTTCGAGGATTAAAAAGGATATTTTTTCAAATTGCGCGCGGACGTTGTTTTGTTTGCAGACGATCACAAACTAAATGCGTTTTATTCGCTCAACATTTACTATTTGGAACAAGGAATGTATAGAGCAGATGGTCTAAATGTATTGGTTGATACTATCACTATAGATATGAAACACTATGCCTAGTCTTTCAGTCTAGATTTTTATGAAACCTGTATGTAACTTACTTACTGCGTTGGCGCAGCGACCCAAAGTGGGTCTTGGCCTCCGACACCAGAGAGCGGTATGTAACTTAGGAGTGTTTAAATAGTTTTTAATAATAACTTTTTTCTATCAAGTAGATACCTAAAAATTCATTCAAAGAAAAGTTTTTAACCAATAGTCAAACAAACTTTTAGAGGTAGACATAGAAAGAGATGGATGGATTCTGTGAAAGGTGACATGATCAAGAAGGGAGTGATGACTGAGATGGCGGATGATAGTTATTTGGAGGACGAAAACCCGGTGCACCGACCTTATGGGAGTAGGATAAGGCAGGGGAGATGATGATGAGTCAAACAAACCTTACTTTTTTGTAAAGGAGATGAAAATCAGCTTAGGAACGTGTTAGTTCGTCCCAAATAAGCTGGCTTCCTTTTGCCACATTTTTATATCTATTGTAAGTTTTTGCTTTATGTGTATTTTTGTGTGACAGACATCATATCAGACATGATAATAATTGTTTTTTTTTTAACTAGATGAATTTGCTGAAATGTTAGTTAAAA
>NW_013524996.1:107065-118053 GCF_000836215.1 Papilio polytes | reverse complement strand
AAAAAGAAAAGTATACGTGAGTAAGCCGTAAATAATTAATTATAAAATGTCTCACGAAAGTTTAAATAATTTAATCAGTTAAAAAGGTATTAAAGACAATAGCTTTTGGGGTATATATTAAGTTAATCAGTAATGAAAGCCACTCCATGCCATCCTTGTTGTGAAGTAAGCCAAATGACATAGTCTATTCTCGCGCGGGTTCAAACGTCGCTGCGTCGCGCGTGCCTCTTGCATTTATTGCACAATTTTATAAGTACCTGTGTTTAATTATATCCTATGATTATTGCAAAGATGTATACGTTGCCGAGAAAATTAGTGTTCACAAGCTTAAAAAGGATACCGTTAACTGTAACCTTTAGAAAGTATAAAAAAGTTTATGTATCTATGGTACAAAATTGCTTGACAATGACGTACAATGTTTTCCCGCCTAAAATGACATTTACCAAAAGTAACATTTTTTATACAACGATTTTTTAACTTATAGAAATACGAGTTTTGTTAGTAATTAATAGTTATTATTATACGTCGAATTTATTAGTTGGTATTATGTAAAATGTTTCACAATGATATAGAAGTTTGTAGAGCGTAGAAAATTTCTATTTTTTGATGTGCGACGGTCACGGGTGTGAGTGACATGCCAATCTTGTACCACCTGCCAAAGGGACTCATTGTAAAGGTGTGACAACAATGAATATTAATATAAACATGTCATATGTGTGCCCACTCTCAGTTGTAACCTATATTATTAGGGGTAATTAGTTAGCTAGGCCATATTCTACAACATTCGTAAACGTCAGCGACACGAAATGGCTTCTCGTAAGTGCAATACCACAACCACACTAAAGACAGGCATCAAATTTCTTCCGTATTTTGTCTGTTGAGTAGATGGATTTAGTATGGATATATCAAAAATACGCTCTAAAATGTGAATTTTAAAATTTATCTCAATATAGAGAAAAAGATGACTTAAATGTGAATGAATTTTACAGATTTAATTTAAGAAACATATGTGTTATGAATACGATTTGGGTGTCTATAATAATGATGATTCATCTCTTCAAAATTATAATGTTTGGCAGAATGCCAAATATCTAATTATTTAAGTGATCAAATCTATTCAATCTGTTTTATGATTATTGAATGTTTTTAATATTAGATTTTCAATAATTTATCCATTTGGGAAAGTATTCATTTCTATAAAATTTGGTTTTTATTGTATTTTGTTCGTAAGACAATTAATAATGTTAGAACCACTTTTAACGCCATCTATTGAGTGTTTGTGGCACTGTTAAGTAATTATTTAAAATTCATGACACACAGTTGCAATTCTTTAACGACATCTAGCGACCAAAATTGAACCCATCTGAACACCTGTAACTGCCTTATAACCAGATAAGATAAATCGAAGTTATAGAATATCAGTTATAAACACGGATTGAAGAAATGTCCCTTTAACGGGTTTTTAATACAGACTGCATAAACTAAAAATGCTGAAATAATTCTTGTATTTATATAGTGGCGCCCTCGACACATGTTTTCCAAAATTATCAACAAAATTGGCGGGAAACTTCAAATTGCCCTTGTCCCTACGGAGGGTCGGCACAGTATGTACTCCATAAATCTGTATCAGAGCCTTCATATCTGAATTCACTCTTTTAAGAATATCTTAAGGGCTAATTTTAGTCCCTTTCTCTTTACCACCCTTTTCTTATAAGGAGAGGTTGGGAAGAGGAAGTGGATTTGACAGTGGAGGAGAGATGCATAGGAAGGGGAAATATCCTCTTTATGTGCGTCTCCTCCTCCGTCGGATAAGTGTAGGCAACGCATCTGCAAATGTCTGGGCAGCGGTCGCTTCGCCATTTTGGCGATTTCAGGAGGCCGCTTGCCACCTTGTTATAAAAAAAAATCTTTCACACAATCCATACATACTCTGCTCTTGTATATCCATTGAATGTTTTAACACTGATGCTCGCGTTTCCGCCCGCGTAAAATTAAAAAAACAATTAAACATAGCCTATGTTACTCAGTGCTAACTTAACTTTTGATTTTTTGACTTAAATCGACCAGGTAGTTTGAGTTATTTCAAAACATACAAAAATACAAATCTTTCCTCTTTATAATATTAGTATACATAGATAACCTCAAAAATAAAACAACACAAAAACATTAAAATTTATTCAAATTATTAATCTTCTTCAACCTAAATTGTATCTTTTTTAATCTTTGATCATTTGTCATTTTCCTCATAGACCTTTTTATACACCATTTCTGTATAAATTCGGTTTTCTGCACTTCGTTCAATTCGAAAAACTTTCTCATACAATGGCCGCATTTAAATCTTTTCCCAACTTTACTAACAGTACCTATTTTCTCATAAGACCTGAGTTTACTCGATTTCAAAAACTGGTAACACAAATCACACATCATTGTCACTTTATTGTATGTCTCGTCATTATTATTGTGGTAGTTTTTAAAATGATTTATATAACTTCGATAAGATAATCCACATTGGAGGCATTTTTCAATAGGATTGTTTAGTTTTTGCCTTGTTTTAGGTGAATGTGATCTTTTGTGACGGAGCACATCTTTCCTATCACCAGCTATGTACCAATCACAGGCCGAACAAAATGAGGGCAAACGATTATTAAAATTTATATGACATGTTTCATGTAATATTAAAGTATATCTGAAAATAAAACATTAATTAAGCGCCAATAGCATAATGGTTTGTGGTACGGAGTAATCTTGAAGTCGAGAGTTCGAATCCATTCGACTTGTGAACCATATCCTAGCACAAGCCTACAGCTTAGTTGGAATAGTTAAAGGAAATATTAGTAATCTAACAAAAATCTACTAAAATCAGAAAAAAAATCTTACTAATATTATAAATGCGAAAGTTTTTTACTTGTTTGTTAGTTTGTATCCTAACTTAATCTTGTTGAAAGTCATAGATGTAGAGGATAGTCTGGAACATAGACTATTTACATTTTTTAAATCCATGCGGACAGAGTCATGGGCAAAAGGTAGTTTAACTAATAACTAGCTGTCAACCGCGACTTTGCGTGGAATTTAAAGAAAATATAAAAATGTAGACCGTCGTCTACTATTCTCTACATTTATGACTACTAGAATACTATAGAATACTTATGTTTTTGTTTATTTCACCCGAACGGAGTCAACGGCCAAAGCTAGTTTTTACAAGTCTGATTAATATCATAAAGGTTTAGGTTTGTTATTTATATCTATTGATTTAGTTATAAAATGAAATAAAGATAGAAATAATTGAAATTACTTACTCATTTGGATATTTCTGTTTACAATATCTACATATGACCGTTTTTGGTTTACTCAAATCATCAAAATGTACACTTTTATATATATTATTACCATTTTCTTCTATTTCCGTATCTTTCCTTCCATTAGGTATTTTATTCACAGTCTTTGTACCAAATATATATTTATTTTTTATTAATGGTATATCATCATCTAGATCAATAACCGAGTTATTTACATCCAAGTTATTTTTTACATGCGAGTTATTTTTTATTTCAAAGTTATTTTTTACGTTCGAGTTATTTTTTATCACCAAGTTATTATTGACTAAATTATTAAATTGCAAATTCTCCAATCTAATGTTTATTTGACTGTTCAAATCTTTCAATAGATCTGATGAATTATTTAATATACTGTCGTCTTCAAATTTTATTCTATTCCTTATATTAATATGTTGGTTATTCAGATTTTTTGTATGTTTCTTCAAATGTTGTTGATATTCAGTCTGCGATGTGAAATAGAATAGGCAATCATTGCATTTTATAAGTTTCTGATTAAGAAGAGGTATTATTATGTGACTAGCATTGTGAATTAAACTATCATATCTGAAAAATAAAAAAAATAAATAAATACTCTTCCCTCTCCGAACAATTTTTATTAAGGTCTGGATTACCTCTTTCTGTTATCTAATCTGAAGTATAATTTAGCCTCCCTTTAAATGATATTAATATTATAAATGCAAAAGTTTAGATGGATGGATGTTTCTTAGAGTTAGTAGCCTAAACGGCTAGCAAGGGATCTCAATGAAATTTGATATAGAAGTATAGTCTGGAAAAACACATAGACTACATGCTTTTGTCTTTCTTTCAATTGACGGAGTCGGGGGCGATAGCTAGTATGCTATAAAGATAGCTTATATCATGGGTGGGCATTAAATAAATTTAGAATTACCCGAAAACATGCTACATGCTACATAACAAATAAATGTGTATTTTTTATTAGAGAAGGGAGCAAACGATCGGCGAAAACACAGATGTGGTCAACAACGCCCATGGACATCCGCAACACCAGAGGAACTATACATGCGTTGCCGGCCTTTAAGAAAATTGTAGACTCGCTTCTTGAAGGACTCTAAGTTGTACTGGTTTTGAAATACAGCTAAGGACAGACCGTTCTACAATACAAATGTGTTTCCTCATCATTACCTATACTTCTATACTAATTATAATAAAGCGTAAACACACACTTCTTTGTTGCCTAAGATGTCAGCAATTGCAGCATATACTTGAAAAATCCTTTTTTTAATAAAAAGGTCTTCAAACTTTAGGCTATATATTTTCACGCCATTAAATTTAGGGGGTAAATATTTTGGATAAAAACCCAAATGTGGGAAAGAGACCATAAGTTGCTGCCAACATCAAGAATGCGAGATTGCTAAGGTTTGTCATGTCATTCTGACGTTTGCTATTGATAATTTGACAAATGTAAACAATAAAATAAAGTTTTTATAATTTGATGGGGATGAAGCCGCAAGGGAACAGTATTAGTATATAATTAACTTACTTGTTATTAGAAACACTATCACAAAACTCACAATGGTTTATACTCGGCTGGCAAAGTATTTTATAACTGTTTTCGTTGGAACATTTAGATATTAATTTTAATGGTACTTCATCATCACTTGAAAAGGAATCTCGTCTATTCAATCTCATTCTGAAACAATATATCATATATCAGTAAAAAATTCTTACTTATAATTATATTTTAAATGCAAAAGTTCATATGGCTATCCAATCAACTTTCGCATTTATAATATAACTTTCGCCCACAGCTCCTTCCATATGCAATTAAAAAAGGTAGTAACCTATGTATTCTTTCCGATTGCGCTCTACAAGTATGCTAAATTTCAAAAAGATCCATTCAGCAGCTTAACATCTATATGTTTATGTAGCCTTAACTGCTGAATGGATCTTAATGAAAATTAACATAGATGCAGAGGATAGTCTGGAAGAACACATAGGCTACTTGCTATTTTTTTTTTAATTTTATGCAGAAGTCTTGGGACAAAAGCTAGTTAAATTATAAATGCGAAAGTTTATGGATAGATGTTTGTTAGATTATGTAGCCTAAACTGCTGAATGTATCTTTTTGGAATTCAGCATACTTGTAGAGCACAATCGGAAAGAATACATAGGTGACTACCTTTTTTAATTGCATACAGGAGCTGTGGGCGAAAGCTAGTTATATTATAAATGCGAAAGTTTATATGGATTGATGTTTTTTAGAGTTTGTAGCCTAAACTACTGAATGGATTTCAAAGAAATTTGGTATAGATGTATAGGATTGTCTGGAAAAATACATAAGCTATTAACTTTTGTTCTTTGATTCTATGCAGATGGAGTTGCGGGCGAAAGCTTGTGATATCATAAATACCAATGTTTAGATGGATGGATGCTAGTTTGTGGCCTAAACTACTGAACAGGTCTCAAAGAAATTTGGCATAGATGTAGCGGATAGCCTGGAAGAATACATAGGCTACTAACTTTTTAATTTCACTCTGAAAGTATCGCAGACGACATCTAGTACTACATTTAATGTTTATTACTTTAACTACAATAGTCTAAATAAACACACTATTTTTAAGTATGCAAAACTTTTACCAATGCAAGTCTTACAGTTTTCTGTAGAAAAGATTACTAATATAGGAAGAAGAGAAGGGTTTTTTAACATCGTGGCAACAAGAGTAAAAAAAAATAACTGACAAAAATAGAGAAAATGAAAGTCATTGATGTATAAATTTATATACGGCCAGTTACACTTATAAATAGCAAAGCAATAGTTTCTGTAAATCATTCCTAAATATTATAAAAATACATTTCGAGTGCATATTCTGAAAAAAAAATCCTTACGTTTGTATTTTTTTTTAAACTTTTAAGAAATAATACACACTATTTCGGCGGATGAAGCTCGTATACATTATATAGATTACAGATTTATAGGACAAGAATCAATACTTGGTTCAATAAATAATTAAAACGTAAATCTTAAATTGAATCTGAATTTATCACAATTCAGTGAACATTCCTCGATCATGATTTGACTTTGACAGTTAAAAGATTGCTATAAAATATGAAAACATTTTAAGACTGAAAAGGAAGACAAAAAAATATGAAATCTAAAATTTATGTTTTGAGTTTCATTTTGAAAAACTTAAGGTTTTGAATTTGAAATTGAAATCCACAGCAATGTCGATTTAGAAAATAATCACTTTGTCCCGTTTTTTTTTTACGGTAAATTTTTTATCTGTATTGCATCAGACTTGAAAGTAAAACGTTAATTGTCAAGAAAATGTCAAAAGTCAACCAGCCGTCAAGCCGTGTTTGTATTTTGATTCAAAGAATAAAAAATAATATAATCACCAGACTTGTAAAAAGAACTGAAATTACTTATCTTTCCACTGATAAACAGTTATAAAACAGAAACATGATGGTATGTGTTAGGTTTACTTTAACAGTATAATTTTATCAATAAATTTTACTACTTTGCAATAAATTTTTATTTCAGGATTTAAAAACCTTTGCTGAAGATGACTTTGATGCTAAAAAATGGATTAACAGAGCTTGGAGTTCTAGTGGTAATCAAGAGAAAGAGGTATAATAATGACATTGTTAAAAATTCATCAATAAATACATCATACCAATGTAATGCGAAAGTTTAAATGGGTTTTTGTTAGAGTTTGTAGCCTAAACTGCTGAACGGATCTCGGTAAAATTTGGCATAGATGTATACAATAGTCTTGCGAAAGCTATGCCATCCGCATGGACAAGGGCAAGCTAGGATTGTATTTACTGATGTCAGTGTTCACATTATGTCAGTCCAGTTATTAAGCACCACTGTACATTACTGGCCAAGTATAAACCATGTTCATATCTCACATGTTGCTAGGTGCAAGTAACTTCATCTTTTGTTTCCAGGACTTTGTTACAAATACTGTTACAAGATTGCAGCTCTATATGAAACAATTGAGTAACTCATTAGACGAAACAACCACACAGGTAAACAAATTTAATCATGCTAATATCCATCAAACATCCATCCATCTAAAATTTCGCATTTTAGATGGATGGATTGAAATTTTCGCATTTATGCGAAATTTTAGATGGATGGATGTTTGTTAGAGTTTGTAGCCTACACTGCTAAACGGATCTTGATGAATTTTGGTACAGACAAAGAAGATTTTTTTTATAATATAAGGTGGCAAATGAGCGCGATGCCACCTGAAACCACAGAAATGGAAAGCGACCGCTGTCCATACACATCAATAATTGCAGATGCGTTGTTATGCGGTTACTGTAAAGTGTATCCTTGTGCATTTTGTAATTTGATAAAAAAACAGGCTTTTAAGAGTTATGTTTAACATTGTAGAATGTATTTCAGATAGTAACATCAGTACCAAGGGTTCTGCAAGATGCGTCAGCTCTGCAAGTAGAAGGTGCGTTACTGCAGCAGAAGCTGTTGACCTTGGAAGACCAGGTTCAGGGTGTGGAACAGCAGACGGGACAGTCTATTGAAAGTCTTCAGAGAATTGATAGATTGAAGAGTCGGCTTGAGGTAATTCTCCAATCTTTACTTATGTAACTAATATTATAAAGAGGAAAGATTTGTATTTTTGTATGTTTTGATAATCAAAAACTAACTTTTTAACAGTGGTAGTGCCCGCTTTAACATCTTAGCAGTGCAGGGCCGGCACACACCCAGTAATACCACAACCACACAGAAGACAGCCGTCAAATGGAAGCAATTCCGTGTTTCGTCTGATGAGTGTGGTGCCGGAGGCCTAATTTAAGTCCCTTTCTCTTTATCACCCTTTTCTTATAAGGAGAGGATGGGAAGGGGAAGTGGATTTGATGATGGAGGAGATGCATAGGAAGGGGAAATATCCTCTTTATGTGCGTCTCGTCCTCCGTCGTATAAGGGTAGGCAACGCATCTGCAATTGCGGATGTCTGGGCAGCGGTCGCTTCGCCATTTTGGCGGATTCAAGTGGCCGCTTGCTTGTTTGCCACCTTATGTTATAAAATAAAAAAAACTACTAGGTTGATTTGAAAAATTATTTGAACATTATAAACTAGCCTGCAGCTTCTCTTTAATATGTTTTACTTTCTTGTTTATATTAAATTAGAATATATTTAGTAAATTAGCTTTAGTTTGTGTGAAATCTATAATTTTGTTTATATTATCTACTAGCTGTTCCCGTAAAATCCACATGAAATTATGAAAATTTTATTTCATTGTTCACAATTTGTCAAATTATCAATAGCAAATGTCAAAATGACATGACATGACAAACCTTAGTAACCTTGCTTCCTTAATGTTGGCAGCAACTTATGGTCTCTTTCCGACATTACGGTTTTTATCCAAAATGTTTACCCCCTAAGTTTAATGCCGTTAAAATATATAGCCTAAAGCGTGACGTAAGTGTAGAGCTTGTTATTAAAAAAAGAATGATTCAAAAATATGGTGTAATTGCTGACATGTTAGGCAACAAAGAAGTGTGTGTTTACACTTTATTATAATAGTATAGATATTTTTACGCTATTAAACTTAGGGGGTAAATAAATTGGAAAAAAAAAACCTTTATGTGGGAAAGTGACCATAAACTACAAGCCAACTCTCGACCGCAAGATTGGTAGTCCGTACCCCAAACCATTAGGCTATTGGCGCTATATTTATAATATTAGTATGACTTAAGATAGCGGCATCAGCTCTCCGTGAGGCTGACAAATGGGCAGCATTAGCAGCAGCATTGGAAGATATCTTGGAGACAGGTGTGCCGACCAGCGGGGAGAAGTTGGCTCAGTTGGCAGAACAAGTAGCCGCTATGACTGCTAGTCTTGAGGTATGGAATTGACTTTTTTTTAAGTTTTTTCTATTCTAATCATTATCATCATATCCCCTGCCTTATCCTACTCCCGTAGGGTCGGTGCTATGGGTTTTCGTCCTATAAAGCACTCTTATCATCCGTCATCTCAGTCATCACTCCCTTGATCATGTCACCTTTCACACAATCCATCTCTTTCTATGTCTACCTCTACCGATGTTCGCACTCATAACTAACATTCTCCTTGTTTCATGCAATTCATCCCTCCTCATAACATGCCCATACTACTCTAACCTTTTTACCTAACCTTATTTTTACTATTCTAATGTTATAAATAAAAAAAATTTGCATTTTTGATTTTTTTTATTTTATAAGGTGGCAAACGAATAAGGCTACCTGAATTCGCCCAAAAGGCGAAGCGAACTCTGCACGTAAACATTCGCAATAGCAGATGCGTTGCCTACCGTAATTGACGGAGGAGACGCACATAAAAAGGATATTTCCTCTTTTTTTGCGTCTCCTACACCGTCAAAGCTACGTTCCCTTACTATTATGAGAAAAAGGGTGGTAAGGAAAAGGGATTAAATTTGGGCTTCCGGCACACTCATTAGACAAAACGCGGAATTGCTCCCACTTCACACCTGTCTTCTCTGTCTGTATTTGTGTATCATTTGACTGTCGTAAAACTACTGGACCGATTTCTAAAACTATTTCACCCTCAAAAAGCTACATTACCTCTGAGTAAGTTAGGCTATTTTTAACTATTTTTCAATTATACTTCGAGAAAGTCGCGAGCAACAGCTAGTCAGGCATAAATCTTGTTTGAAGGTATTAAGTGATGCCCCCGACTATGAGTACAAGAGAGTACAATTAGAGACATTGTACAATAGACTGGAAGCGGCAGTCAGCTCGCCCTTTATTGATGCACTAACGCAGATGGATGCTGGTAAGTGATGCCAGTATTAATAAAGTTAACTAGCTGTTCCCTTGCGACTTTATCCGCATAGAATTATGAAAATTTTGTTTTGTCGTCATGTGTCAAATTATCAATTTCAAATGTCAAAATGACATGGCATGATGACAATCTTGCTTCCTTGATGTTGGTAGCAACTTATGGTTTCTTTCCCACATTGTTTTTATCCAAAATGTTTACCCCTTAGTTTAATGGTGTTAAAAATATAGCCTAAAGCGTGACGTTAATTGTGGGGTTTTTATAAAAAAAGTATTATTCAAAAATATGCTGTAATTGCTGACATCTTAGACAACAAAGCAGTGTGTGTTTATGCTTTATTATACTAAAAAAAGTTTATTATTAATTTCCTCTTGGGCAGGGGACTGGTGTCCAAACTAAGGTGATCCCTGTATAATAGTATAGATTAAACTAGATTTATATGTAATATCGAAAAAAATCATGTTTACCATATATTTGTTGCTGATATCGAAAATGTAATAATTTTTGTGTATTTGTCTGTATGTACACAAGTCGAATTTGATTTTTAAATTTCGGATTGATAAAACCGTAGGCCACCGCTCTCTGGATATTTTAGTGATAAATAAATTTATTTATCTTAAAATCTTGAAAAAATAATCTTCATGTGGGAAAGGGACTATAAACTACAAGCTGCCAACATTATGGAAGGTTGTTGGTAACGGTAAATTTGACATTTGCAATTGAGAATATTACAATTGTAAACAATAAAAGTTTTTACCATTGCATGCGGATGAAGACGCACGGGAACTGCTAGTTTATAATAAAAAATCAGGTGTCATTCGATAAGTTCTTTTCCTGAGTGCAACAGCGAATTCAGGGGGTCATGACCTACCCTGAGCTCTTG
>NW_013524996.1:97966-106472 GCF_000836215.1 Papilio polytes | reverse complement strand
CTTTAGGAGTCGGATCTAGAACTATGGGGTTCTAATTTAGAGCTTTGAGTGTCGCATCTTAAATCTTTGGGGGGTCGGATCTTAAATCTTTGGGGATCTTTGGGCATTGATTTTGAAGAATAAAAAATGAAAACCCTTTATAGCATTTTATGTATTTTGTATTGTTATATATTGAGATCCTAGGTTACCATAAAGATTTTGATCCTAAAGAGATCACCGTTTTAAAGTTGTCTCATCTTGAAACAGTCCGTGTACATCCGCCTTTATGTTACAGGTGGAATGGTTATCAACAGTGTTGAAGTCAGAGACGCCTCTAGCGGAAATAGTCAGGCTGTACACGGACCTATTGTTGTCGTTGGACCCCTCGCCTACTAAGGTAAGTGTAATTGCTTAACTTTAAGAATTGTATAAGACGCCAACTAATTTAGAGCCAAATGAATTCAAAATTTGGATTTAGTAAAATTCATTTAGAAATTATTTTGTTTTCTATTATAAGAAATACTGCAGGATCAAAACTAGTACTGTAGTTAAATCTGAGATTGTCAAACTTTTCTTCTCGTACACCCCTTAAAAATGTGACTTTTTCTAACCCCCTGATGCTATATTTCTTCAACTTGTGTCCCTACACCCGACCCCAGGGATTCCTGGACCTCATTGACGACCAATGAAATTGACGGATTTAATGCGTTTCTGGAAGTATTTGAGTTCCGGCGTATTTGTTAGCTTTCATTGCTTTCATAAACTTTCCACAAACAAAGCAGATAACTATATTCCTGTTTAAAAAAAAATAATCTTGATGTTCTGAATGTGGTATACTAGTAGAGTATTTTTTTAATTATCTTTAGGTGGTATCAGCTAATTTCAAATTATGTCAAAGTCCAGAAGAAGGTATGGCTTTATTGGAAGATTTGAAGACGGATATCGATGAATTTGTAGCTTGCATTAGAGCTATTATAGACGCACCAAGACCTAATAAAGGTAAGGACTAGAATAAAATATTTAAATAATGCTTTAAACATTCGTTTAAGGGCCTTTCCCACTGCTGGCTGATAGAGGCTCAGATTGCTTAATAATGGCGTCACAATCAGATAAGGGAACAAAATCCAATATTTCCATCACATGTTTTACACGTTGGATTGTTATCAGAGTATTTACAATTTGGTGGGACAGGCCCTTAGACTTTTATATTTATTCAGAGAATTACTACAGTAACTATTTTCATAACAGGATATGATTTTTTTAAAGATCTAATTTATAGACTAAAGAAGCCTTAAGTTGATAAGGCTTAAAATAGAAATGAACGCTTGTTAATATAAAAAAATACGAATCCTTCTGTAATCCCCATTCTCTTTTCTTCTAGAAACTCTACCTGTCAATACACTTAAGGAATTAGGTCGCGCAGTATACCAGCCTCTCAGGGAACTGATGCCAAAGTACACGGAACTTCAGATACAGCTGTTCCAAGCAAATCTGAATGATAATCAATTGAAACAGGTAAAGTACTGAAATTTGAAATATACACTACACTTAACCAGTGATTCCCAAACTTTTTTCTTATAGACCCCAGAACAGACCCCCTATTTCTTTAAAAATAAATTTAAAAAGTCACAAGAAGGTTTTTGTTTTAGACCCCAGATTAGACCCAACATTTCTTAAAAAAATTAGTGGGTCACACCTTTTCCTCATAAACCCCACATCAAATAAATTTAAGTGCGTCACATTTTCTGCCATCTTATCTGTAGACCCTTAGGGATCCTAAATCATTTTGCAAATCACTGCAATATCAAGTAAAGTTCTTTTATACTATAAAATATTTCTAAATTAAATAATTCATTTTACAATATAAAAAAATGTTTTTTTTGCAAACGTAACTTCAGTTATACACCATTTTTCATTCCTAGAGTTTTTTCTATTCAAGTTAATCTCAATTTTCATATCTAATTCTATAAAAGAGTCCTGCTTCTTGTTGTAGGATGAACTTCTAGAACATTCTAGAGCGTTGCTCAGTGTGGCTGAGCGGTGTGAGGGCTGGCTCAGTACAGCGTACGCTAGAGGAAGGAAGATTGCTGGGAATGCTGTTCTACCTTACTACATACCTGCAGTTGAGGTAATCAGGCTTAAGCACTTGACTTGTAATCTCCAGGTCCTGGGTTCGAATCCCGTACCAATGTGATTTTTGAATTTCATATGTACATATTTAAGTATATTTAGTGTGTCTTTCACCAGCTTTCCCCCGTGACTCCGCGTAGAAAAAAAGTAAATAGCCTATGTGTTCTAGACTTTACAAGTATACTTGTAATGTAGCAATTTACTCTTACTTAAGATAATACATTATTTTAATATTGAATAATTATAGACTACTTTCCGACTTTGCGTGAAATTAAAAAAATATAGCATTTCTTACTCAGCAATAACGTAGCTTTTTAATGGTTAATATTGAAAATTAAAATCGGCCCTGTAGTTTTTAAATTCTTTCAATACATACTGTTAGGAAATAGTAGGAAAAGTGGGGGGTAGTTTTATAAAACAATTTCTCTTTATAATATTAGTATAGATGTAGAGCTTCATTTGCTAACTACTTTTTATAATTCCACGCAGACTTAGTCGCGGGCAAATCACACTAATATTACAAATGCGAAAGTTTAGATGGATGTTTGTTAGAGTTTGTAGCCTAAACTACTGAACGGATCTTGATAAAATTTGGCAGAATTGTAGAGTACGATCTGGAAGAACACAGGCTGCTTGGTTTTTTTTTTCAATTCCACGCGAAAGGAGTCGCGGGCGAAAACTATTATTAAATAAATAAATATCCTCAGGCGTTATCATCATCAATCCTCTCTCTAATATCAACACACAGTCGTCGAATAGAGACGAACTTCTTGTCCTCTGTGAGGTCCGGCCTCAGCGCCGGCGTGCTCAGTGAGACCTTCCCCGCAGCTCTCGCTCTAGAAGCTGCTGCTGCTGAACTGCTCAAGGTCCTCGCTGATAGACTGGAGGAAGGTAGGTCAGAACAATGATGGTTGTTCCCGTGCATTATCCGCATTAAATTATGAAAACTATTTATATAAAATATTTTATTGTTTACATTTGTCAATCTCAATTGCATATTTCATAATAACCGTAATAACCTTGCTCCCTTAATGTTGGCAGCTTGTAGTTTATGTTCCCTTTCCCACATTTAGGATTTTTTTCAATTTATTTACCCCCTAAGCTACAATAGCAACGAAGAATCAAGATTGCCATTATAACGGTAATTGTTAACCAATTGTAAAGTCTTCGATGTCATTTAAGCATTTGAAATAACATTTGCAATTGAAAATTTTACGGAAAACAAATAATTCACTAGAATAATTACTGATAATAAAGGCATTTATTTAGTAGGATTTTTTTTTATCTAGAACTCAACAGCAAAATGTCAGGCAGCAAAGTCATTCCCTTCCAGGTGAAGATCCAGAACATCCACTCCTGGACCTGAAGAGTGTCCTAGATGGTGATGTGGTACAACCACAGCTGACCTCAGTATCAGGTTTGCAGCGCGCTAGAGAACAGCTCAGATCTCTCGCCAGAGCTGTTCTAAGGAATCCAGTGGATGTACAACTTGGTAATGTCGAAAATAATACATTTTTCTCAAATCTTTTCTGTTATATTTCCCTTCCCGTTAAAATATTCTCTGTTACTTAGTGATTTTTTATTGGTGATAGATTTTTTGAAGTCGGTTCAATAGTTTTGGAACTATTTAAAAACAATCAAAGCTTTTCTCTTTATAATATTGCTAGATTTCGCCCGCGACTCCGTTTACGTTAATTAAAAAATAAAAGTAAGTAACCTGTGTTCCAGACTGTCCTCTACATCTATACCAAATTTCATCGAAATCCGATCAGCAGTTTAGGCTATAAACTCTAACAAACATCCATCCAAACTTTCGCATTTATAATGTTAGTAAGATAGACAATATGCCAAAGTTAACGCTCGAATGAATTCGCTAAAATAGCGAATTGCCACTCAAAGATGTTTGTAACAATTGAAAGATAGAACAAAGTTTGATATAAATATGGATTTCTCTCTTCCCATATGTATCCTCTCCCGTTCCTATCCTCTCCCCTTTACCATTGCTTTAATTGTGCTGTATTTTATTCAGATAAAATACCACAATTATCAGTTTGGCATAACAATGATGCGTTGTCAACGGAGTTGCCAGACTTCGCTTTGTCCCCACAAGAATATATTACAGAGGTAATCTATACTAATATAATAAAACTAGCTGTTCGCGTGCGGCTTCATCCGCGTGAAATTATAAATTTATTGTTTGTATTTATCAAATTCTCAATCGCAAATGTCAAAATACCAATTACCTTACAATGGCAATCTTCCTTCCTTGATGTTGGCAACAGCTTTTGGTCTCTTTCCTATATTAGGGTTTTTATTCAAAATATTTACCCCCTATGTTTGATGGCTAGAATATATATAGCCTAAAGCGTGACGTAAGTGTAGAGCTTTTAATTAGAAAAAGGATTATTCAAAAATATGCTGTAATTGCTGAGATCTTAGGCAACAAAGAAGTGTGTGTTTACGCTTTATTATAATATTATAGATAACACACACTTTATTATTTAAGATGTCAGCAATCACAGTATATTTATGAATTATTATTTTTTTAATAAAACCCCCTACACTTACGACACGTTATAGGCTATATTTTCACGCTATTCAACTTAGATGGTGAATAAAATGGGAAAAACATATGCTAGAAAGAGATAGCAACTTCAAAACTATTGCAAAGAAGCAAGATTGTCATAGTAAAGGTTAGCCAATGAAAAATACCTTCGTTGTTATTTTTGTATTTTAATTTTGACTTGCAATTAAAAGTTTGACGGTATGTAAATAATAAAAGTGTTTATAATAAAATGCGGATAAAGCCGCATTGGAACAGCTAGTATATAATATTGTTCATAATAATAATGGTTTAAGATGTTTTTTCCAGATTGGTCAATATTTGATGACGTTACCTCAACATTTAGAAATGCATTTACCAGAAAAGCAAGCGCCATGGCAGTTTTTATCTGAGGTAATATTTTTGTTACTTTTGATTAGAGACCCCCAAAGTGAAGCGACCCCCTGGGATCGAATATTCAAGGGGATATAAAATTAAGGGTTTAAAAAATAAATTGTCATAAAATTTATAGAAATCAGTCATATTATATAAGGGGTCTTAATGAAAAAAGGTTTGAGAATCACTGTTGTTAAGAAAATGTAGAAGAAATCGTTTATTTATTTGTTTTAATAGTGAAATTTATGTTTTTTTTTACTTGTTTTATAGGTTTGTGCTCATACATGTGAAGTTTATGCTGAGAAGATATTAAATGTACGGAATATGGACGCTTTGGGAACTAAACGATGTCTCACTGATATTGGTAATTATAACAAAATATAATTTTATATCAAATTAATTATTCTTTAGGTATTGTTTTGTAGGAGTTATTTTTAGTGGTCTGTTGACCTGTAAGGGTCTATAAAAATCCGGAAGGGTCTGAACGGTTATTAACAAAATTGGGGGTCCACAATAGGAAAAAAAGTTTGAGAACCGCTGGTATATAAATGATATTCTTGTCAAATTTTATATTTACCCAATTATTTGACATAATATTTGGTTTCAAAGCTTTTGTTCATGTTTAAATTTAAACAGTTTGATAATTCAATATTTTTTTATTTTATTTTTAAAATTAAGTATAGGTTTTCTAGTCAAAGTCTTGTTAATATTTGTTATTTACAGTGTATTTATCAAGTGTTGTAGAAGATTTGGGCAGTAATATCACACCAGCATTAAAGAATTTGGAGAAATCTCTCCGAGCAGCCACACCAAGCCAAACTGAATAACTGTACATAACTTGACTATTCAAATAAAGGTTGAAAATATTTATTAATTGTGTTTTATCTTTTTTTGTTATTACATAAGGTGGCAAACGAGCAAGCGGAATGAATCCGCCAAAATGGCGAAACGACCGCTGCACAGACATCCGCAATTGCAGATGCGTTGCCAACCCTTATTAGAGAGAAGACGCACATAAGAGAATGTTTGCCCGATGTGTCTCCTCCTCCGTCAAATCTACTTCCCCCTCCCATCCTCCCTTTAAAAGAAGAAAGTGGTAAAGAGAAAGGGACTTAAATTAGGGCTACGACACCACACTCATCAGACGAAACACGGAATTGGTTCCATTTCACGGCTGTCTTCTGTGTGGTTGTGGTATTGCTGGGGGCGTGCCGGCCTATTCGTGCTAAGGTGTTAAAGTGGGCACTACCACTGTTGAAACAAATGCCAACACAGTTTTGACGGAACAGTTTCCATTCAGTTAAAAATGTCCTTATGTCTGATGATCGTTTAAAATTTCAATTCTGTCTGCAACTTAGTGGAGAATTATTGAAATGTTTGTGATTTATTGCAGACTTTTTTTCTATATCTGTGCCAAAGATCAAGATTCCTTTTAGGTTATTTGGATATGTAGTAAGTATCCATGTATACTTTAGCATATATAGGGTAAGAATTTGAAATTAGAAAAACAGAGTTATTAAGAATATATCAAATTTTAATATTAACTAGATGCATAAAATCTGTTCACAAACAGTTTAAAACATCAGTTTATGTACTTATGTACTATTGAGCTGTGGCTCAGCTAAATTAACAGATTACAACTTGCAAAATACTACAAGTATGAGACTCTGTCCAATGACTCAGCTCAGTAAATTTCTATGCATACAAATTGAGCTGAATCTGTGAGCTAGTTCACAGACCTGCTTTATGTGAACAGTGTGCTGATCTGCAGATCAATTTTAGTTGAGTTACCACATGTCTTATATTAACTAAATTAGCTTTCGCTCGCGACTCTGTGCGCGGAATTAAAAAAAATAAACAAAAGTTAGCCTGTGTTCTTCCAGACTATCCTCTACATCTGTACCAGATTTCACCGAACTCCTTTCAGCCGTTTAGGCTACAAACTCTAACAAGCATCCATACATCTAAACTTTCGCATTTATAATATTTGTTAGATTGTTATAATTCTTACAAAATTTGAAATAAACTTAATTCTAACTCTTAAAGTAAAATTTATATTTTAATAATCAGTCATCCCATATCTCATGATGAGGGTCGGTTTCTGGTAAATAATCTTTTTGTAAAATAGGTTTAGGTGTATGCAGGAATGCTGTGGTCTTCCGTTTAATATCTTCAGGGAAAATGGCGCTTTTTGATGGACAATTCATGACGTGATGTTTCATTTCCGCTTCCGGTAACCTATGGGTCGCGTTATATGGACATATGTTCAAGTTCTCCTTCTTCTCGCATTTTACTATGTGCGCTTGGATTCGCGATCTTGGTACGCGATGGGCGATGTTATATGGACAGGATACGAATGGGTCGTCGTTCATATCTGTTATTTACAATAAAACACAAGAAACAATGTTAATTACATGTAAAGGAACTTCAGCTGCTACGAAAAAATGATTAGTTTATACTGAAAGTTACCTTTTAACAGAATTGGACGACGAATGCTTAAATCAACAAATTATAATTCGAACAATTTTGCAAACAAAACAAAGTTAATGTCAATGTCAAAACTTGTTGAATGCATGAATGAGTGTTGCCAAATATACCTAAAAAAAAAAAAAAACCTTTCTAAAGGTAGGTATATATTTCAATTGGATGAAATTATAATTATAATGAGAACATTAATTTTGAAATGGTTCTCAAAATGTTATGTTTTTAGCTCCAGGAAAGACTCAATAACTTGGTAGTTTTTGTAGTTTATTACTTTAACACTACTGTATCGAATCTTTTGTCAGTGTCATCTGTCATTGCCATTTTAACTTTAGTAAACATTGATAACGATATTTTTTAATTTAAGTTTTTTTATGCCTACGCTTACAATAACCCAATTTATTACAATTTATTAGAAGTGTAAAGTATTATCAGAAATTATGAGCAGTTCAAGTAAACGAAATGAGAAAATGGAAAGTATGTGAACACAAATTCTTGAGATTAAAGTACCTTTGCCCTATTTTTATTTTTACTAACAATAAAAAAATACTTCGACCTTTGCTTTTAAGAAAATAAAACTTTTACGTAAATATGTATGCAAATCTTATAATTTCCAGGTAATATTGCATCCAAAAGAGTTAAAACGGAATGTTCTTATGGAGAGAGATGTTACAGACTGAATCCGGCACATTTACGGGAATTCAGCCATCCACACTGTTAGTAAATATGTTTAAAAAAATAAAGAGAACATAGAAATTTTATGTACAGTCACCTTCATTGTCGGTGTTAGGGTTACACAATTTTTTTTTAAATTGTAAGGTAGTAAACAAGCATATAGTCACATGAATTCATTGAAATAGTGAAGTAATCGATATCCATATATCCTTATTCATATGATACTTTTAATCAAAATGCTATGCACCTTGTAATGAATTTGATAAAAAAAGTTGCAAAATAATACAAGTGTTGCAACTAGAA
>NW_013524996.1:96484-97846 GCF_000836215.1 Papilio polytes | reverse complement strand
CTTTATACTCCAGCTAAGAATTTTATAAAAGAAAGTACAAGGTATGTTTATATAGAAATAGCTATTATTGTTTTAAAAAAAAGGTGATAATTATTCGTTAATTTCAAAGAATAACATCAGTAAAAGGTTGAAAGTAGTTTTCTGAAGCAGGATTTAGCATTTTTTGTAATGTCAGATTTCTTTTTTTGTAAAAACAATTTATCTATATTCTATCAATATATATAATAGATTTAGAGTGTCTGTAACATAAAAAGAAATACAGATTTCTGGAAGATGTATTTACGTTGCTGATAACGAAAATGGCATTTAAATTATTTTTGTCTGTCTGTCCGTCCGCGAGCCGCGTTTGTTCTGTTAATATCCGAAACAGATAGGCCGATTTCGATTTGGACTTTCACTGGAGAGTAGCTAATATAGATAGGGGTATAATAGGCTACTTTCTTTTTAAGTTCCGCACTGTCAGAATTCAAGTGGTCCAAATTTGCTCTAACGAATGCGGGTGACAGCTCATATAATCTTAAAAATATACGTAAATATATATACTACTTAGTCCTTACTAAATAAAGTATTGTTGATTAATTTTTGTCTTTTTCTCTAGTACACATGTAAAAGAATCGAATGAATTAATTCAAGATTTACCACAGAGCAGTCATACAAATAGGTTAAGTGTTAGTGATGGAAGCAAATTAAATGCAAATAAAGAAATGGATTTAGAAAAAGACAAAAGAAGAGATGAAAGAGAGAAAAGCAAATCACCAGTACACCAAACTGTAAAAGGTTTGTTAAAAAAGATTCTTGAAACTTTCGAGACTCTCTGTTAAATACACTTATTTACCGATGTATTATTTTGTTGGAAAGAGAAGTATTGTATGAAAGGTGACATGAAGAAAGGAGTGACTGAGACAATAGAGTTGTACTACAGTGGTAGTGCACGCTTTAACATCTTAGCAGTGCAGGGCCGGCGCACCCCCAGTAATACCACGACCACACAGAAGACAGCCATGAAATGGAAGCAATTCCGTGTTTCTTCTGATGAGTGTGGTGCCGGAAGCCTAATTTAAGTCCCTTTCTCTTTACCATCCTCTTTTAAGAAGAGGATGGGAGGGGGAAGTGGATTTGACGGAGGAGGAGATACATGGGGCAAACATCCTCTTCTCTGTTGAATAAGGGTAGGCAACGCATCTGCAATTGCGGATGTCTGTGCAGCGGTCGCTTCGCCATTTTGGCGGATTCATTCAGCTTGCTCGTTTGCCACTTTATGTTAGAAAGAAAAAGAGTTATTTACAGGGAAAAAACCTGTTACGCCACTACTGGAGTAGGATAAGGAAGATACTCGTAAGCATTTTCTATTCTATTTTAGGT
>NW_013524996.1:90300-96263 GCF_000836215.1 Papilio polytes | reverse complement strand
ATAACATCAGTAAAAGGTTGAAAGTAGTTTTCTGAAGCAGGATTTAGCATTCTTTGTAATGTCAGATTTCTTATTGTAAAAGCAACTTATCTATATTCTATCAATATATATAATAAATTTAGAGTGTCTGTAATATCAAAAAAAAAATCCAGATTTCTGGAAGATGTATTTACGTTGCTGATAACGAAAATGGCATTTAAATTATTTTTGTCTGTCTGTCCGTCCGCAAGCCGCGTTTGTTCTGTTAATATCCGAAACAGATAGGCCGATTTCGATTTGGACTTTCACTGGAGAGTAGCTAATTTAGATAGGGATATAATAGGCTACTTTCTTTTTAAGTTCCGCACTGTCAGAATTCAAGTGGTCCAAATTTGCTCTAACGAATGCGGGTGACAGAACGTATAATCATAAAAATATACGTAAATATATATACTACTTAGTCCTTACTAAATAAAGTATTGTTGATTAATTTTTGTCTTTTTCTCTAGTACACATGTAAAAGAATCGAATGAATTAATTCAAGATTTACCACAGAGCAGTCATACAAATAGGTTAAGTGTTAGTGATGGAAGCAAATTAAATGCAAATAAAGAAATGGATTTAGAAAAAGACAAAAGAAGAGATGAAAGAGAGAAAAGCAAATCACCAGTACACCAAATTGTGAAAGGTTTGTTAAAAAAGATTCTTAATACTTGACTTGCTGTTAAGTACACTTATGTACAGATTTATTTTTTTTGGAAAGAGAAGTATCGAGAAAGGAGTGACTGAGATGACAATAGAGTTGTACTACAGTGGTAGTGCCCGCTTTAACATGTTAGCACTGCAGGGCACGCCCCCAGTAATACCACGACCACACAGAAGACAGCCGTCAAATGGAAGCTATTCCGTGTTTCGTCTGATGAGTGTGGTGCCGGAGGCCTAATTTAAGTCCCTTTCTCTTTACCACCCTCTTTTAAGAAGAGGATGGGAGGGGGAAGTGGATTTGACGGAGGAGGAGATACATGGGGCAAACATCCTCTTTATGTGTGTCTTCTCTCTAATAAGGGTTGGCAACGCATTTGCAATTGCGGATGTCTGTGCAGCGGTCGCTTCGCCATTTTGGCGGTTTCATTCCGCTTGCTCGTTTGCCACTTTATCTATACTTCTATACTAATATTATAAAGAGGAAAACTTTGTATTTTTGTATGTATTGAAATAACTCAAAAACCACTGGACCGATTTGAAAAATTCTTTCACCATCAGAAAGGTAATTTATCTGTGAGTAACATAGACTATATTTTATTATTACTAATGTTTAGGAACTATTAATAAACAGCGTGTTTCTGAACGCCAGCGTTAAAAATTCACTAAACTTTAACTTTTCTCAGCTTACACTGCCTAAACCGTTAGAGGTATATAAAAATGATGTATGAAAGAGTTGTAGATCTCAAAAAGTTCTACAGAAAAGTCCGCGATAGCATATATCTATCTTTAACGGTTTTCTTACAATAACCACTTTTTTGTTTACAAAATGAAACAAATAAGAACCTGTTGCGTCACTACTTGAGGATAGGATAAGGAAGATACTCGTAAGCATTTTCTATTCTATTTTAGGTGAATATATACCTATAATAGTACCGACCCGTAAACCTGAACAGTTTTTAAAAGTGGTGATACCACCTGGTGGGATGGCAGCGAAGCATGCTGCTACTGCTCCCTACCATATATTTTATACAACAATAACTGATTCTAAAGAGACGCACAGACAGACGAATTCTATTACATTTCTAGGTAAGTAATATACTTTTTAATAGTTTTACTTTTTTTACAAAGGTAGAGGAAGACCGAAGAAAGTATGGATTGTGTGAAATATATGCTTAAGAAAGGTGTGTATTCAGATATGACTGATGGATGTATGGAGCACATACTGTGCCGACCCTCTACAGGGTTAAGGGCAAGTGGATGATGATAACATAATTTAAGGTTTCGTTTAATAATTTCAGGATTTTTGGAATACTGTAATTTATGTAATTACCAGCTTTCTAGTGACTCCGTCAACGTGGAATTAAAAAAAAGTAACCTATGTATTCTTCCAGATATTTATTTATTTATTTAACACTTTTGTACATATAATATTATACAAGAAAGCTAAAATTAAGTAACATTAGACTTGCGCAAGGGCGGCCTTATCGCTGGAAGCGATCTCTTCCAGGGAATCCAATATGACAGGAGAAGCAAGACAGACACAAGGGTATTTTATAGATATATAAGACAAACATATAATATATATAATACCAGATATCCTTTACATCTATTCCTTTCATCGTGATACATTCAGCAGTTTAGGCTACAAACTAACAAACATCCATCTAAACTTTCGCATTTATAATATTGGGAAAAACAAATTGTAGTACTTTTAATTTTGCTGAATTTAAAATACAGTAGAAAAGCGATAAATTAAAGTCTAAGTGAAACACAAAATGTGTTAAGTTATAGAGGTTTTAAGTTATCAAGGGTCTATGTTGTAGAGGTTTTGGGCTCTGATGGGAAGGGAACATATTATTTTTTGAAGTTACAGAGGTTTTTACGTTACCGAGGTTTGAGTTATCGAGGTTCTACTGTATATTAAAAGTAATATCAAAAAGATTATGTTTATTTTATTTTATTTATATATAAATGCTAGTCAGACGGAGACAAAATAATTAAAAAATATTTATCTTACTTCTTACTATCTTACTAATATAATAAATGCGAAAGTTTAGATGGATGGATGTTTGTTACAGTTTGTAGCCTAAACTGCTGAACGGATCTCGATGAAATTGGGTATAGACATAGAGGATAGTCTGGAAGAACACAAAGGCTACTTTTTTTTAATTCTTCATGGACTTAGTCGCGGCTGAAAGCTAGTATATGTTTTGGAATTTCTTTATATAAAAACAAGCCAGATGGAGCCAAATAATTTTTAAAAGAAAATTATTGTTACAGAAATATTGGATAGAAGTTTGGGTGAATTAAAGTGTTCTTTGCAAATAAATTTTATGGTAGAACCAGGATGGTTACTAGCTCAGTATTATTTTGCTGGATACAGGTAAAATTATTAAAAAAAAAAATCTATTCTTCTATACTAATGTTATAAAGAGGAAAGATTTTTTTTATAACATAAGGTGGCAAACGAGCAAGCGGCCACCTGAATCCGCCAAAATGGCAAAGCGACCGCTGCCCAGACATCCGCAATTGCAGATGCGTTGCCTACCCTTATACGACGGAGGAGGAGACGCACATAAAGAGGACATTTCCCCTTCCTACCTTCATCCACTGTCGAATCCACTGTCTCTTTCCAACCTCTCCTTATAAGAAAAGGGTGGTAAAGAG
This sequence comes from Papilio polytes, assembly GCF_000836215.1. Taxonomy (NCBI): domain Eukaryota; kingdom Metazoa; phylum Arthropoda; class Insecta; order Lepidoptera; family Papilionidae; genus Papilio; species Papilio polytes. Next base: position 92,912 of record NW_013524996.1, on the reverse strand, counting down.
AAAGGGACTTAAATTAGACCTCCGGCACTTTAATTTTTGCATGTATTGAAATAACTCAAAAACTACTGGGCCAAGTTCAATTCTATCTTAATTAAAAAGCTATGTTATCGCTAAGTATAGGTTTTTTTTTAATGTAATGAAAAGTAATTCCTATGTTACTGATAACGTAGCCTTTAAATGAATTTTTGAAGAATTACAGAAGGAATTTTTAAAATTGCCCCAGTAGTTTTTGAGTTATTTCAATACATACAAAAACAAATCTTTCCTCTTTATAATATTGGTATAGATATAAAATCAAAAAATAATACTTCTATTGCCTTTTACCAGTGGTAAAAAGTTAACAATACTCTATGGTGATGATTGCGGGGACATGAAATCGCTTAGCAAAAAGAAACCGAATGTGGACGCACACTACGTGTCTATGGCAACACCGTTCGGAAAGCATCACACGTGAGTCATAAAAAGTTATCTATGGGTTTTTACTTTTGACAGCTAAATTGTTCCGTTTCACGCATATTTCTTTTTAATATTATTGGAAAATAGAAAATCATATATGTAAATAAGGGTTTTCTTAAAATAAACATTTTGAATCTATACTAGTATTATGAAGATATGTTTGTATTTTTGTATGTATTTCATTCATAAAAACTACTGGGTTAATTAAATTTTTTTTCACTATTAGAAAGGTAATTTATCTCTGAGTAATATATGCTATATTTTATTATTACTGTTTATACCTTAATAAACAGTTTACTTTTAGACCCCAGCTAATCCTTATTAATGTTATAAAGAGTAAAAAATTGATTTTTTTGGATTTTTGTATGTATTTAAATAACTCAAAAACTATTCGGACGATTTAAAAAAAAATCACCATTAAAAAACTATGTTATCACTTAGTAACATAGACTATACTTTTACTGTTTTCTAATTTCACATGGACGAAATCGGGAGCAACAGCTAGTATCTAAATATGGCTTTTTTTAAGGAAAATGATGTTACTTTGTTACGAAGATGGTTCTCTAAGAGTCGTTATTTCAACTGCCAACCTTTATATTGATGATTGGGAAAATAGGACTCAGGGGTAAGTTTTCATACCCTTAACCCTCTATTCGATAGTGTCCAGTGTGATGAAAAACTAATCTAAAAAAATATATTTTAAATCACATCTACACTTCTATATTATTATAATAAAGCGTAAACACACACTTCTTTGTTGCCTAACATGTCAGCAATTACACCATATTTTTGAATAATTCTTTCTTTAATGAATTGCCCTACACTTACGTCACGCTTTAGGCTATACATTTTCACGCCATTTAAGTAAAGGGGTAAACATTTTGGATAATAACCATAATGTGGGAAAGGGACCATAAACTACAAGCTGCCAACATTAAGAAAGCGAGGTTATTATGGTAACGGTCATTTTGACGTTTGTATTTAAAAATTTGGCAAATGTAAACAAAACATAGTTATAATTTCATGCGGATGAAGCCGCATGGGAACAGCTAGTCTCAAATACAATAAAAGATGAGAACCATAAAAAAAAAACAGTTTTTTGCTACAAAAACTCTCCCGAGTTAAAGATTAAGTAAAAATATCAATGATTTTGTTAATTTTCTTTGTGTTTTTCGTATGTTTTTTTTTATATCTAAGAAAACCAGTTAAGAATATTAAAGAAATAGAAATGTTAAGCTATTTAATGTTTTTTTTTTCAATTTTTTACACTTTTTCAGAATTCTTATTTTGTATTTTTTTCTGTATTTTTATAAATTAACAATAGATTATATTTGTAGTCTATGGTTCAGTCCTGCATGTCCACCTCTTCCGGTAGACTCTATGCCACACGACGGGGAGTCCCCTACCCTGTTCAAGAGGTCTCTACTCCGGTATTTACATCACTATCAAATGCCACAGCTCAGTTATTACGTGGACTGGGTAAAGAAATGCGATTTCAGTCATATTAAGTAAGTAATTTCAATACTTTTGTATATTTTTTTGTACAGTCGCGGCGTTACGCGGTGCACCACTTTTAGAAAATTTTTTTTTTTTTACAAAAACTTTATTTCCTTACAATGAAACTTCTCACAAATAACCTCATATTGGTTTACTTGCTGTTTGCTAATTAACAAAGAGATTAAAAATATGTATAGAGGAGGTATTGACACTTGAAACAGTTTCCACATAATCTCACTGACAGTTTTTTTTTATAATATAAGTTGGCAAACTCACAAGCCACCTGAATCCACCGAAATGGAAAGCGACGCTGCACATAAACATCCGCAATTGCAGCGCTGCCTACCCTTCATTGACGGAGACGCACATAAAGAGGACATTTCCCCTTCCTATGCGTCTCCACCGTCATCCACTTTTCCTTCTCATCTTTTCCTCTTACGATACGAGTGGAAAGGAAAAGGGACAAAAATTAGGCCTATCCTCAAAACCACTATACTAATATTGGAAAGAGGAAAGATTTGTATTTTTATTATTGAAATAACACAACTACTTGGCCGATTTCAAAAATTCTTTCACCGTTATAAAGCTACGTTTTCAGTGTAGTTTTATCTTTTAAAGATAGAAATCCCCTTCTCCTTTTAATAAAAAAGTAACACAAC
>NW_013524996.1:87606-90266 GCF_000836215.1 Papilio polytes | reverse complement strand
AATGGGGCATGACTCGTACTGGGGCATTGCTCCGACAGCATTGTTGTATACCACCCAGAGATAACACTAAGTGGCCACTTATAGCACAGGCGAGTAGTCTAGGCTCGTACGGGAAGGAACCTAAGGTGGGTATTTTGATATTTTCTTAAAATTTTTTTTTTAAATAATTGCACATTGTAGATCTTAGATGAAATGGTACAAGATTATAAACATATACAAACTAGCTTTCGCCCGCGACTTCGTATGGAATTGTAATAAAATAAAAGTAAGAATCCTATGTGTTCCAGACTATCCTCTACATCTATACCAAATTTCATATAGATCGGTTTAGCAGGTTACAAACATCCATCCATCCATCCAAACTTTAGTATTTACAATATTAGTGATATAACTTAGATTTGTTAAGGCATTTTCTAAGAAAGAAGGGGATTAGACAAGTGGATTTAAAAGGGGAGATATCTTTTTGTAGTAAAAGGAATCAAAATAGCGAATTAAGTGCCCTTTAACTCATAATTCCATAGTGTTCAGTGTGACGAACATAAAATTAAAAAACCTATTGAAATAATTTAGAGAAAACTACGCGAGTATTTGATTTTAGTGTGTTGGTAACATATATTTTTATTGCTACAAAAAAAACTACGTCAAATTAAGGGTAAATGGACAGAGGAAGAGCAAAGAGTATTTCCCCTCTTTATATCCCATCCCCTGCTAAATCCACTATCCACTATATACTTGGATATTTAATTTACTTATTTACTAAGATTATTGCAACTTGATGTTTTTTTTTAAAAAAAAGTGGTTCATTTTTTATTTTTTTATGTTTTTTTTTTCTATTTTTTTTTGAATAGTTATGGCTGACAGGAGATTTCTTGCATCACTTTACAAAGATCAAAGATCAGCCACAAATGATGACTGCGGCTGCGGAATTGAAGCTGATATATCCATCCTTACGTAAGTTATTTTTTATATATAGAAATATAATCTAATGTTATTTTTTTTAAAAAACCCGACTGACGGAATGTTATACTTCATACTAATAAAATGGAAAACTTTAGATGGATGTTTGTTAGTTTGTAGCCTAAACTGCTGAATAGATCTGGATGAAATTTGTCATAAATGTGGAAAATAGCCTAGAACACATAGGCTTTTGTGTTTTTTTTTAATTTCACGGGCACGGAGTCGCGGGCAAAAACTCGAAATTAATAAATTAAAAAAACAATCAGGGGAAAAATTAGAAATGCCAAAAAAACTATGATGAGTGAGAGTCAAATCTATTTTTTCACAATTTTTTTTTAAATTTCACTTTTTAAATTACATGACATTCATTAATTTCTTCCTTACATTAGTAATCCAAATACACATGACGGTATATGTGTTTGGATTACTAATGTAAGGATTTTTTTCTTAATTTCCAATCTCACGTTAACTATAGGTGTTTTAAGCCAATCTAATATTCTCTATAATATTAGTATGTATATGTAGAAAAAGACGAATCAAATGACATCTCATTCTTCTAAATCGGTTCAGTAATTTATTCTGTAGAGTGTTACAATGGAATTTAAAAAAAATCTTACATACGCGCGAAAAAACCTTTGTCAGTCGGGTAAAAAGTAAACGCAATTAGTCATTGTCTAAAGTACACTCGGGGAAATTGTCGGTGTTCCACTTTAAAGCTACAATCGTTTAAACATGAAACGAGACGCGAAAGAAAAACACAACGCTTATAAATCTGTACGAAAAAAAGTAGACGGTTAGTTTTTTTGACCGACTTTCCAAAAGAAGGAGGTACTCAATTCGTCTTTGTGTTTTTTTTATGTGTTACGGCATAACTCCGCCGCTAGTGGACCGATTTTGATCATTCTTTTTTTATCCGAAAGGTAATGCTTGCAGGTGGGTCCCATTTTTTTGGTTGATTTTTGGTGTCAAAGACTGCGACGTAGTTAAATAGTTTAGCTCAAAATCGCGCGACGAAATTTAGGGTCATTTTTGCTTTCTTTGCTTACGTAGCCTTAACTATAAGACTTATTTATTGTCTTAATATTTCACGCATACGGAATATTACAACACAATCAGATAAATGTGATTAAAAAATAATCATACTAATTTTATAAATGCGAAAGTTTAGATGTATCGATGTTTAGAATTTGTAGCCTAAACGGTTGAACGGATCTCGATGAAATTTGGTATGGATGTAGAAGATAGTCTGGAAGAACACATAGGCTTTAACTTTTAATTTTATAAACTCCACGCGGACGGAGTCGCGGGCGAAAGCTAGTTAAAAAATAATAGTAAGGGTGAATTTCTTTTTACTAACTCTTTGTTTGCCCTTACTGTTATCTTATTATTTGTAAGAAGCAAAGTTTGTCTCGTTGCAATGAACAAGGGATTTTTTTCCAAAGTGCGACACCGCAAATTCCCGCGACTGTACTTCAGTTGACTGGGTATTTAACTGCCATATTGTTATTAGAGAACGTGAGACAGTCTCACGATGATTTACTGGGCGGTGGTTGTCTGCCCTACGCTGCAGCAGTTCACGCTAAACAACCCTGGCTAAATGATTATTTATAGTAAGTTATACTTTACTAAATACAAATCCTTAATTCATTACTCAACACAACATACAGCAATTTTTGTTCTTAAAATATTCTGATACTTGCTTA
>NW_013524996.1:86459-87280 GCF_000836215.1 Papilio polytes | reverse complement strand
ACATACAGCAATTTTTTTTTCTTAAAATATTCTGATACTTGCCTAATTATTTATTTTTAACGGTTTCATTGTGGTCTGTGGGGCGAGGGCAAGGGCGGATCCAGCTTTGACACTAGGGGGGTCACACGTGGTCAAGTGAAGAGCTTGACACAATATGTAAATATATTTTGGCAAGCTTTTGACCAACCAGCTCAGAGGGGGTCATAACCCCCTTGACCCCTGGATCAGCCCTTGGGCGAGGGCCTGGTGCATGACAAGGTTCACAATAGTCGAATAGCAGGATTCGAACCCTCGACCGCAAGATCGGTACTCCGTACCCCAAACCATTGTCGTTTAAACTTAGGGAGTAAATTTGGTAATTAAAAAGGGACAAAAACTATAAACTAATAGCATCAAAGGAGTAAGGTTTCCATGGTAACGGTAATTGTAATCCAATGTCAAAGTCCTGCGTTATTTTCGTTATTTATTACGTAAGGTGGCAAACTAGCAAGCGGTCTGACAGCAACGTTCCATTCGCCGGAACAGCGAAGCAATTACGTATGCTTGCAATGACGTAGAACGCACAGAAAGTGGATATTTCCTCTTCTACGCATCCTCAGTCAAATCCATTCCTTCCCATAATTTATTTAAATATGTGGAAAGAGAAAGGGAACTAAAAGTACGCCTTCGCCTCGCATTATTTTCGCGGTTTTGTACACGATTATGATTTGCGTTGTCTAAGTGTAGGTACAGTTAGATGTTTTGTAGGTGGCATATTTTCTTTCCTGGAGCGTCGGTGGCTCAGTGGTTTAAGTACTTGACTTGTAATCTACAGGTCTCGG
>NW_013524996.1:60429-86374 GCF_000836215.1 Papilio polytes | reverse complement strand
TCAAAGATATGTGTGAAGTCAACCCGCACTTGGCCAGCGTGGTTGATTAAGGCCTAGTCACCCTAACTTTAGTGTAGGCTCCGAGCCCTTCTGTGGGGACGTATAGTGAGCTGGTGATGATGGTGATGGTGATATTTCCTTTCTTTCAGTCAATGGCAAGCTAAATCAATACATCGCAATAAAGCGATGCCACATATAAAGTCCTACACACGTGTTTCTCCTGACAACAAAATGGCGGCTTATTTTTTACTGACGTCAGCAAATGTTAGTAAAGCTGCTTGGGGTAGTTTGAATAAAGGCAATCGAGCGTTGAGGATTATGAGCTATGAAGCCGGAGTTTTATTTCTACCCAAGTTTATTGTAAGTATTATAGCTATAGCCTATAGCCTAAGAGATATAAAAAAACAAGCTTTCACTTCTAGTTTACTAGTAAAAATAATTTTTTTTTTTGGCTACTGCACTAGGTTCCTTTTTGCTGCAGCAGTTAATCCCTCCATTTACGAAAATCAATACATTGTCTATAAAAAACAAAGAAAATCTTTTATTCTATTATAAAGAGGAAACATTTGTATTTTTTTATGTATTGAAATAAAAAAAACTAAGTTCATTTAAAAAAAATCATTAGAAAGCTACTTTATCGCGGAGTAACAGCATTTTATGACTTTTTTAGCTAGTTTTTTAAAATTAACAATATTTAGGTTACCTCTATGTGTAGACTAGCTGTTGCTCGCGACTTTTACTGTTTAAAATTAAATAAATAATATAGCCAATGTTACTCACAGATAAACTACTTTTCTAATTTAAAAAGATTTTTTTTTAATCTGCTTAGTTCTTACGTGAATCAAATACATACAAAACAAGATGGCGTTTCTAGCTCATTATAGTGTGTCTAATTAATTTAGATTAGTTTGACAATTGATTTCAAATTTAGTAGGGATGTTGTGTAAAATCAGTCATGAATCTTATCGATTTTCCATTTTTACTCTTTTAGAAGTTGGAATCGATAGATTTATAGTTATAACTTATTAAATAAAAAAAACACTGGTTTCTCAAATTAATAATGACCATAACAAATAATGAGAGTAAATAAATGTTTATTACTACTACAGCCGTACGTAATCGAATTGGATTTCGCTATCATTTCTGCCATCGCTAAATTCTCTACACTATAATCAATACTAGAATTGTCTTCTAAATTATTTAATAAGAAAATAATAATTTTAGTTGAGTTCGATAATTATATAAACCGAATATCGATAGTTCATAATTGTTCGCTGCGTGTTTCGTCACTACGATACCTGTCTAAGTACGGCATTTGCCTTCATACAAATTGAATTCGATACTTCATATGCGTCATTTATCAAACTAATCTATCTTATTTAGACAAACTATAATTCTTTTAATGACAAAATTATAAAATTCGTAATAGAAACTTGGCAATTTTTTTACTAGAATCCATTAACTGCAAGTTTAAGTTAGTAACCTATGTACATTGTAGTAAAAAGTGTTTTTTTCCAGATAAATGAAGATCTATTCCCATTAGACAGGAATGCCACAAATAGACTAATGTTGCCGTACGATATTCCTCCCGTTAAATATACAAGTGATATGTCGGCTTGGGTCTCTGATTATTTGTCATAAGAATAATATAATTAACAGCCTTACAAATAAACGCGGTATAAAGTTTAACTTAGGTTTTTTTTTTATAATATAAGTTGGCAAACTCGCAAGCCACCTGAATCCACCGAAGTGGAAAACGACCGCTGCACATAGACATCCGCAATTCCAGCGTTGCCTACCCTTCATTGACGGAGACGCACATAAAGAGGACATTCTCCTTCCTATGCATCTCCTCCACTGTCAAATCCACTTCCCCTTATTAGTAAAGGGTGGTAAAGAGAAAGGGAGTTAAATTAGGCCTCCGGCACCACACTCATCAGACGAAACATGGAATTGCTTCCATTTGACGCCTGTCTTCTGTGTGGTCGTGGTATTACTGGGAGCGTGCCCTGCAGTGCTAACATGTTAAAGCGGGCACTACCACTGTGAATAAACTGAGTATAAGCAAATATAACTACAATTTTTTCTTATACTCAGTTTATTCCTAAGTTTAACTTTATTCCGCGTGTTTGTAAGTCTGTTATGCTTTGTTGTACCTTTTATTTAATATTGTATTTAAGGCATTATGTTTATAATAATAAAGATTACTACGAAAGACTATTTAAAAAAAAAGTTTTTTAATCTATGACACTTCGGGAATTAAAAAAAAAATTTACGACATGCATGAAATAACCTCAAAAGGAGCCAAAATTTAAACTAATATAATAAAGCGTAAACACACACTTTGTGGCGTAGGATGTCAGTAATCACAGCATATTTTAAAATAATTCTTTTATAAAAAGCCCTAACGAAACGCTTTAAGCTATATTTCAAGCCACCAAACTTAGGGTGTAAATAAATTTGAAAAAAACCTTCACGTGGGAAAGGGTTCATAAACTACAAACTGCCGACATTAAGGAAGCCAGGTTATTGGTAACGGTAAATTAGACATTTGCAATTAAGAATTTGACAAATGTAAAAAATAAAACAAAGTTTGTATAATTTCATACGAATGAAGCCGCACGGTGACAGCTAGTTACTAATAAATTAAAGTTTTTCCAATTCTAAAATAACAATGTTTTTTATTGGTTCACCGCAAATGAAGGTGACTGTACTTTTAGGGCATAAGGTGGCAAAGAGCAAGCGGCCACTTGAATCCGCCAAAATGGCGAAGCGACCGCTGCCCATAGACATCCGCAATTGTAGATGCGTTGCCTAGCCTTATCCGACGGTGGAAGGAGACGCACATAAAGAGGATATTTCCTCTTCCTATTCGTTTCCTTCATCGTCAAATCCACTTTTCCTTCCCATTCTCTTATAAGAAAAAGGTGGTAAAGAGAAAGGGAGTTAAATTAGGCCTCCAGCACCACACTCATCAGACGAAACACGGAATTGCTTCCATTTCACGCCTGTTTTCTGTGTGGTCGTGGTATTACTGGGGGCGAGCCCTGCAGTGCTAAGATGTTAAAGCGGGCACTACCACTATACATTGAAGTATAGTAACAATCAATGGAATATTTTTCATACATTACAATCAAAGAGATATAAAAATATATATAGAGGAGGCATAGTTAACACTTCGTTTGAAACATTTTTCACAAAATCTCAATAACATTTTCTAGAAAGATCCTCAAAGCAACAAGTTATATTTATATTGACACTAGCTTTTGCACGTTTCCGTTTGCGTGGAATTAAAAAAACACAAATTTAATAGCCTATGTGTTCTTCCAGACTATCCTCTACATCCATACCAAATTTTATCGAAATCCGTTTAGCCGTTTATGTTATACTCTAACAAACATCCATCTAAACTTTCGCATTTGTAATATTAGTGTGATTGTTTTTAAATTAGTTGCCAATAAGTAATTTAAATCTATACTATAAAAGAGGAAAGATTTGTGTTTTTGTATGCATTGAAGTAACTGAAAAAATATTGGGCTTATTTTAAAAATTCCTTCACCGTTAGAAAGGTAATTTATTTCTGAATAACATTGGATATAATTTTTAATTGCGCGCGAAGTCGCGAGCAAAAGCTAGTTTAGTATTTTATTTTGTAACAAAATTATTATAATTTTCTAAAATGTCTTATTACGATGTCACTAAAGACAGTAAACCTTTCAGAGAAATTACCAGTAAAACTGAAATTACCAGTGTTCACTGTCTCCTCTATATACTTTTTAATGTCTGTTTACAATAGATTTTCTTTTGTAACTGACTTCTGACGGGGCTAGTGTAATACGACCAGTTTATATTCGGTCCATCGCCCACGAAAGTAATATATAGGCCTCAAATTGTTGAACAATATACATTGTTTGTGCAAACTACAGAGAAAACACACCATGTGGGTAAGTTTTATCTTTGTAAGCTTTCGCCCGCAACTCCGTTCGCGTAAAAAAACAAAAGAAATTGTCCTATGTGTTCTTCCAAAATATGCTCTAAACTGCCAAATTACATCCAGATCCGTTCAGCCGTTTAGGCTACAAACTCTAACAAACATCCATCTAAACTTTCGTATTTATAATATTAGTAAGATAAGATGGCAAACGAGCAAGCGGTCTATTAAAACCGCCGAAATGGATAGCGACCGCTGCATAGACATACGCAATTGCAAATGCGTTGCCTACCCTCAATCAACGGAAGAGACGCACATAAAGATATTTCCCAGTCAAATCCACTTTTCCATTCCATCTATTCCTTTTAATAAAAGGGTGCAAATGGTAAGGGACCAAAGTTAGGCCGTTCGCTTGTTCTAGACAACTTATTTAATTGATACTGCCGCTCTAAACTCAGAGCCACACTTCTTGTTAGGACTAAGGTTGCGCGCCAATCTATCCATACTTCTAGTGACATTGACAGCTGTCAGCTAGGGACGTGACGTTTATGCCGATAATCTAGAGTTGCGCCAATTCTATAGCACGGTACTAATTTTGTTCTTCTTGTTAGTAAAATAAGTAAATAGCCTATGTTCCAGAACCCTCTACATCTATGACAAAGATCCGCAGCAGATTAACAAACATCCATCTAAACTTTCGCATTTATAATATTAGGTAATTTCTTACAGTTCGTATATTTAAGTTGGGTGATACTCGCTTCAGTGATAAAAGGCGAGGATGATTACTATGCACCTCAAACATTCAAACAGGTAAAGATTTTTAATATTAAATTTAATTCTAGCATTTATAAGACAAAGACGCTTTATAAGACTGGCTTTAAATATAGTACAATCTGTATATTATTATCGCAATGTATACGAAAATCATCACCAGCTCACTATACGTCCCCACCGAAGGGCTCGGAGCCTACCCTAATAAGGGGTGACTACGCCATAGTCAACTACGCTGCACTGCGGGTTGACTTCACCCATATCTTTGAATTTCTTCCCCGATATGTGCATCACGATGTTTTCCTTCACCGTAAGAACGTCCGGTAAATTATGTACATATGATCGAAAATCACGAAATAAATTCTCTTTTCATGTACGAAAATTATAAGAGAATTTATTGGATAGAGCGTTTAATGCTTTACACCTGGCCAGTACAGTCGGACAGTTGGATGGCCAGTCAGATTCGCCACGTGCACCAGTTAACCTTAATGTTATGCCAGTTGATTCACAGTCATAAATGCAGGAGATACATTTTGATTTATACTTCAATTAATTCGCATTTTGTTTAAAACCAAATTTTAAAAAAATTCTCGAACGTCTCGATGTTTTAAAAATATATTATCTGTAATAAAATAGAAAATCACATTTATAAGTAAAACTACTTCTTGACAATAACACATATTTGTATCGAAATTAAAACATTCTCAAGTTTTTTCTAAAATCATCAATGTCTGTACTAATATTATAAAGAGGAAAGATTTTAAACTAATATTTATAAGCTACGATATCACAGGCTATATTTTTATTATCTTTAAAGGGACTAAGTCGGGGGCAACAGCTCGTATTATATTCTTATGGTATGACAAAACAATGCATGTGTTGAATATCCATTTAATTAATAAAAAACAATATAAAGATTTCAATCCTTTCCTTATTAATAATTAATTGTAACAAATAACAAAAATAGAAAACACGACATTGATGTTATATGTTAAAACAAAATTGGCGCGAACTAGCGATGTGTGACAATTGCAAGATGGCGGCCGCTATTTCAGTTAATTATTTGAGGTTAATTGCTTTACAGTAATTATTTAGTCTGTGGTGAAATTCGTTCTGCTTTTTTTCATAACTAATGTTTCGTTATTGATGTTATCACGTTTAACAATTTTTATGTGCAAATATTATAAATGACATCGAAGCGATGTAAGTAACGAAACATATTACTTCTAAATAAATTAAACATTTCTATGAGGAAAAATAACTAAATGCGATTCTTATTACACAAAATCTTACGCGTATAGTTCATAAAACAACAAATTAGTTTTTTTTTAAATATACAGAACATAAAAACAAAAAGGAACGGGGTAAAGTCTTTACATATAAAACGAATAAACCGATTTAAAGAGAAAATGCCCTTAGATACCTACATTATCTCTGAGTAACAGACTATATTTGTTATTACACCGTTACGACCACTCCAGATGGGGTCGGCAGAGCTTTTCCAACCCGTGTACCAGCGCTGGAGAGATGTTATGAGGAATCAGAAAATAGTAAGCTTGTATAAAGGTGATGGACTTGCCTTTAGTAAATAGCTTTCTTAATGCCTTTAATGGAATTATTTCTCATATAAATTGACATGAGAATTAACAAATATTAATTTAAATAAGTTTTATGAAACTCGACAGTAGATGTCGCATTTTATTTGTTAACTGTTTCATCTACTCAACAATAGATGGCGCTGGATGTTGCGTAAATATTGATTGAAATGTAATTTACAGACAGATTCCTACAACAAGGCTGCGTTCACACCGGCGCAGAATGACGTCTCTCCACAAAGCTCCAATCCACAGTCGTGGAGACCAGGTCCTTCTAGCGATGATTGGAGAGGTAATAATTTATTAAATTATACTTGTAATAAAATATGTTGAAACTGAAGAATGTTATTGTTTTTAGCACCAGAGCAATGGGTACGCAAGGAGCAACAAGCTTCTATACTTCATCATAAGCAAGCACTTACATCAGGTAAGCAGACTTAATAACTTAATATACCTTGTAAATTATTTCCATAAAAGATCTAAATATTTTTGTTTTTAATTTTTATATTCAACACTAGATGGCGCTGTTCATTGTTTTATTTTACTATTTGCTTCATTGGTTTAAATTTTAAACATAAACACTTTACAATAATACATAAATGTAACCGCGCAAAAACTATATTATTGGTTTATTCTCTGCTGAGTAACAATTTTATGTAGTAGTGTTTGTTAAAAATTTTAGCAGATTTTTTTGTCAACTAACAAATATTTTACCATTCCAATGAAGCTAATACAAACTAATACCGCTAAATTAACTCAATTGGCGCTTGAATGAATCATTTCAATTTAATAACAATAGATGGCGCTTATTCAATTTTAAAGTCAACCAGCACAGCCAGCGTTGATAATAGCAACCCTAGCTTAGGGTATGCTTCCCCTCAGTGGAGACTTAAAGCTGACTAGCTGTTTTCGTGCGGCTTCATCCTCATGAAATTATAAAAACTTTATTTTATTGTTTACATTTGTCAAATTGCATATGTCAAAATACCATTACCTTACTATGGCAATTTTGCTTCCTTGATGTTGGCAGCAACTTATGGTCTCTTTCCCACATTAGGATTTTATCCAAAATATTTACCCCCTAAGTTTAATGGAGTGAAAATATATAGCCTAAAGCGTGACGTAAGTGTAGGGCTTTTTCCTTAAAAAAAATGTTATTCAAAATTGCTGACATCTTAGGCAACAAAGTGTGTGTTTTCGCTTTATTATAATAGTATAGATATAGATTATATATAATATATATAGTATAGATGATTAAATCTAACAGAGGGTAGTTTCCGTTTCGAGTACGCGTCAGACAACGGTCTAGCTGCAGGCGAGGTTATAGAACCGGACGGTTCTCGTGTTGGCGCCTACCAATACAAGGATCCTACAGGGAAACTTGTCAAGCTTAAATACAGAGCCGGGAAAGAAGGTTTCCAGGTAATTAACAAACATTTGACTAAACTATCGCACAACAGTCACGCGTTGATATATGCTTAGGAGATTCACAAATCGATTTTTAGTTGTGCAACTAAACAGTTTACGAATTAATCGGCAAGTGATTTGTGCGATGTTTTAGTCCCTTGAGATTTTCTTTTCATACAGTACAGTGTAAACACAAAAAATCGTCGTATTAACTTAATCCAATTTATATTTCGTTATTCGTTAATTATAACTAGAATTTGGAGTCAATTTTATGTCAATAGTTTTAATTGGTCAAAGTGTTTTAAATTAGCTTTAGAATTTATAAAAAATGGTAAATGTAGCCTATCTTACTCACTGATAACGTAGATTTTAATGGTGAAAGAATTGAAATTGTCCCAGTAGTTTTTGAGTTATTTCAATACATATAAAATACAAATTTTTTCTCTTTATAATAAACTAGCTATTGCTCGCGACTTCCCCCGCGTGAAATTTAAAAATATAACCTATGTTATTCACAGATAACTTACCTTTCTAACGGTGAAAGAATTTTTGAAATCCACCCAGTAGTTTTTGAGTTATTCCAATACATACGAAAATACAAATCTTTCCTCTTTATAATATTAGTATAGAGTTCTGTAATTTGGATGGTTTCAGATTCTAGAAGGAAGTCATTTGCCACAAAGTCCTCAACCACAGCAACCAGGTATGAATCCAATTTAAAATAGAACATATTAAAAAAAAGGACAAAAACCTTATATAACCTACTAGTTTTGCATCTACTCCGTTCGCGTGGAGTTAAAAAAAAAGAACAAAAATTAGTCTATGTGTTCTTCCAGACTATCCTCTACATCTATGCCAAATTTCAGCGAGATCCGTTCAGCAGTTTAGGCTACAAACTCTAACAAACATCCATCCATCTAAACTTTCGCATTTATGATATTAGTATGATTGTTTTCAATATTTCGGACCCCATCGTTATGTCGATGATTTCGCCAACGTCAAGGTTGAAGATACTTGTTCATATAAAAAACAAGACTAAAATTTTGAAAAGCAGCTAACTAGATAGACGGAATCCATTGACAAATGACAATTTTCCTTCACGTCATGTTGATTTAATTTTTTTTAAGAAATAAGAATACTTTATTGGACCAAATTGTTAAATTTACTACGAAACTAGCTGTTCACGTGCGACTTCATCCGCATGAAATTATAATTTTTTGATTTATTGTTTACATGTGTCAAATTATCAATTACAAATGTCAAAATGACATGTCATGACCATGGCAACCTTGCTTCCTTAATGTTGGCAGCAACTCATGGTCTCTTTCCCACATTAGGGTTTTTATCCAAAATATTTACCCCCTAAGTTTATTAGCGTGAAAATATATAGCCTAAAGCGTTACGTTAGTGTAGGGCTTTTTGTTAAAAAAGGAATTATTCAAGTATATGCTGTAATTGCCGACATGTTAGGCAACAAAGAAGTGTGTGTTTACGCTTTTTTTATAATAGTATAGATATAGATATGTGGGACTCTATGTCCTGAAATAACCTGTGTTTCAGGAAGCAGGGCTTTTTCTTAATTATCATGCACTATTTAAACTAAACTCTTCATTTTTAAGAAATTAACATACTTTAGATACCTAAAATTATTTACCCCTGACATACATGTTTAGATCGTGCACATTTGACTAAATAATCGCACAAAAGTTGTGCGATTGTTCGATTGATCGATTGTTTCCAATTCAACTGATTAGTTGCACTAAAAATCGAGTAGTGCACCTTCATATAAGATAATAGGAGCGCGACTAAACAGTTGTGCGATAGTTTTGTCAAAATAAATCGCTCTAAATGTGACAATTGTTGTAGATAATTACTATCAGAATGCTTACGCCCAACAAAAACAATACGACAATCAACATAACCAAAGACCGGAGGTCAACCAAGACTGGACGCCGCAAAACCAGGTGACTACACGATTTATTTATAGAATTGCTAACAAAATATGTAATTACTAGTTGCTCGCGACTTCGTCCACGTAGAATTATAAGAAATATAGCCTATGTTCCTTAATAATGTAGCTTTTTAATGATGAAAGAATTTTTGAAATTGTCCCAGTAGTTTTTGAGTTATTTCAAAACATACAAATCTTTCCTCTTTATAATATTAGTATATACTAACTGTTGCCCGAGACTTCCTCTGCGTGAAATAAAAAAATATAGCCTATGTTACAGATAAATTACTTTTCTAACCATGAAAAAAAAATTAAAATCGCCCCAGTAGTTTTTGAGTTATTTCTATATATACAAAAATGCAATACTTTCCTCTTTATAATATCGAGTATAATAACTATATTTTCATTAGTGACGTCATAAGTTATGATGTAACTTAGATTTAAAAAGTCCGATTTTTTTTATTTTATACCTAAAAATCGATTTCTTACGGTAAAAAACATTTGTTATACATTTAAGACGAAATTCGAAGATATATGTAAAACCTTCAGTGGACCTAACTATGCCCTAGTCATCCCTTAGGGTTTCCCCTTAGTGGAGATGTATCGGTAATAATTCAAAAACCAAACATAAAAGAGATTTTCAATATAGTTTGTCTAAATAATAGATTAGTTTGACATTTGAAATTTAGTAGGGATGGGTTGTGTAAAATCAGTCATGAATCTTATCGATTTTTATTCTTATAGAAGTTGGAATCGATATATTTATAGTCATAACTCATGAAATAATAAAACACTGTTTTTTTAAATTAATGATAAACATAACAAATAATGAGAGTAAATAAATGTTTATTACTACTACAGTCGTACGTAATCGAATTGGATTTCGCTATCATTTCTGTCATCGCTAAATTCTCTACACTATAATCAATAAGAGAATTGTCCTCTAAATTAGTTAAGAAGAAAATAATTTTAGTTGAGTTCGATAATTATTGAAACCGAATATCGATAGTTTGTTTCGTCACTACGATGCCTGTCTATTAAGTATTTGCCTTCATACAAATTGAATTCGATACTTCATTTGCGTCATTTATCAAACTAACCTATCTTATTTAGACAAACTATAGTTATGTTTTCTAGGCGATTTTAAATTCAAATATTTATAACAGCGCCATCTATTATTGGAAAGTTTTAATTAGCAGGGTGCTGGCAATCAAGGCGCTGGCGGACAATACTTCAATCAGAATTGGAGTTCAGGAAATCAAGATGGACAGGTATTTTTGATCTTATTAAACTGATTGAGTCGTAATAATTGTTTTAAAATGTATTATCTGATTTTTTAATAAATGGTCAATTTTAAACACTAGCCTTACTATTATATTATATTTTCTAAAGCTTTTGTTGTATTTAGATGTATATTTTTATTACGTGCTTTTGCCGACTTCGTGTCTAATTAAAAAAAAATTATAAATTAAATCTATATTTTCTTCCCGCCATCTATAACTCGAGATCCGTTCAGTTTAGGCTACAAATTAAAAAAAAATATCCATCCATCCATCTAAACTATCGAATTTATATTAGTAAATTTTATTTTATTCCAGTATCGAGACAATGAGTTAATGGAACACAGACCGCATTCATTCGGCGGAGGCTACGCGTTTGCTTTCAAAGGATAAAGATGGCGCTGTTCTAAATTGTCCCTTTAACGACTCTTTTTGTTAATAAAACATAATCCTATACGAGGTTTTTTATTTCCTTATTTCTTTTAACTATTAACAGATTAAAAATGAAATACGAACGATAAATATTCTATAAAAAACATTATTTACAGAAAACTCATAATATTTTATTAACAAAAACTATCGCATCTCAAAAAGTACTGCAAATTGTATGGACAAAATGTTAGAAAGCGATAGATAACATTGGTATTTTAAAGAGTAAAAGAGATAGACTATAGCAGAAGGAAATCGCAATTAAGTCCAGCGAGCTTCCGAAAACGAATGTTTAAGAAATGAAACACGATTTAGTTCATATACCCACATTTAATTAACATAAATATTATTTAAGCAACAAATAAATCACAAACATAATAATATTGGTAAAGATAATTTAAACTAGAGAAAAAATAAATGACTAAAACAATCTTTTATAAATTAAATCAAAAATATATCACAATTAATTAAAACAACCGTAACATTATTTAAAAAAAACCCACATAAGTCGCCTATTATCCTTAAACTACGTTAAAATACGGATATTTCCAGCGATACAAGTTCAAAAGCATCAAAATATCACTAAATCTATCACAATAATAATATTGTTCTATATTTTGGCGGGAAAACTCCACTACTTATTAAAATATATGATATAAGAAGAATATTGTATATTTATTACTAACATACACGCAGCTCGAAGCTGGATTTACTACCAAATACTGCCGACACATTGATAAATATATAGTCGTCTCTCTTCTTTTCTTTGAGTAAAATGAGACAGACATATTTTTGTGTGCTTCGACAGCGAAAACTTAAGTTTTAACCTAAAGATTATGTCTCAATATTATTTTGAATATCTGAATGAAAAAATCACACTGGACAAAAATAAAAGAAAAATTATACGATTGATTTGTGTTCTAAATTTGAATTGGATCACAATAATTTCCAAGTGAATCTAGAAAAACTTTAATGCATTCGTTACTGGCTGAAAATGTCATAGACAATAAAAAAGCAAATGTCAAAATGACGTTTAGTGTAAAGAGTATAGTATCGTTCATTTGTAATATTGAACATGTTTTTTTAATAATAAAAATGTTTGAATCATTCAGACAATCAAAATACTTAGTAATAATGAGTAAATAGTTTTTCAGGACCCATTCCAGCTATTGTTTATTTTTATACAGATAATGTAATTGAATTTAAATCAAATATGAATGATCAATTATGAAAAAAATGGATTATTTCTATTATTAAATGAATTTTTCCTTTGTGTAGTGTAAAGTAGCTAAAAAGCTATATTTTAATTTGAATAATTCCACATTAAAACCTTTTTGCAAAATCTAAAAAGCGAAATACATTTTAATGAACATGAATTCCTAATATTGGAAGATAATGTGATTATTTACTCTTAAATTCTACATTCTACAAACTACTATTAATAAATTATTGCTGAAACGATTTATTTCTAATAACTGCAAAGAAATCAAATATCTATGGTTCGTATATAAATTGACCGTTATTGATTATCTGTGCAGCCATACACAGATAAAGAAAACGTGTGTTTTCGTTTATTTCATATGGATTTGGAAATTGTATGCGCTGCGTTCACTTTTAATATATTGAAAATACATTATAAAAACATCCAGATTTTGAGTAAAACGATTAAATAAACTTTTGTGGTGATAAAAATTAAAACGTTTCTCGTAACGAAAACACGTGTCAAAATAGATTCCGTACCATTGACATTTAAGCATATATATTATTGGTTATATTTCTCTACATTTCAACCTCTACTGTTTAGATTTCTACTAATAAAAGCAGATATATTTAAATCCTAATTTTACTACTATAAGCACTAAATATTTTTAATATGATTATGAACCACAAATGTACTACATGAATATATTTGACATATGGTAACGAAATGAACATCATTCATATTTGATTTACTGATACGATGATCTCTATAAATGGATAGGCTATTGCTTTGAAATGACAGCTTTTGCTGGCAGTTCATCACCAGCTCACTACACGTCCCCACTGAAGGGGAGTCTACCCTAAGTTAGTGACTAGGCCATAGTCGACCTGTACTGCGGGTCTTCACACATATGTTTGAATTTCTTCACAGATATGTGCAGGTTACATCACGATGTTTTGCTTCACCGTAAGAATGTCGGGTAAATTATGTACATATGAAATTCGAGAAATCAAAAATCATTGGTACAGCGGGATTCGAACTCAAGACCTGTAGATTACAAGTCAAGTGCTTAAACCACTGAGCCACCGAAGAAGTGACACATAAACTGAAAGTTAAATCTCTATTTATAGTTCCATTTCTCACCACCGACAATCGCAATCATCAGCGATAAAATGGTGAAAATCTCAGGCCCAATACAATTTATAGCCTGTCCATTTATAGTGGTCAGTGGATGAAGATAATCAGATAAAAAATATGTTTTATACAATCTTAGTTGAAATTAACAGATAAATACAATAGAGATGTTTAAAGAAAGGTAGAGGAAGACCGAAGAAAGTAAGGATTGTTGTTATGCTTAAGAAAGGAGTGTATTCAGATATGGCTGATAGATGTATGGAGCACATACTGTGCCGACCCTCTATAGGGATAAGGGTAAGTGGATGAAGAATATTTTAATATAAGAAAATCTACTTCTTTGGTCCAATTAAAACAGTGCTGGAATAACTAGTGACAAATTAATACAATAAAATGTTAATATAAAAAAAATTGTATAAACCATCAAAATTATTAGTTAATTTATTGTCTAAAATACAATCATTTTTTATTGTTGTTTTAATTAAAATATTGTCAGTCACATTTTGATTGAAATAACCACAAATAGGTGAAAGCGTTTGACATTTTTAATTTTGTTTTTTAGTAAAAATGACAAGACTGATACTGACTGTTTAAAAATATTCAATTATTTTTATTACCGAAGAATAAAATTGGTCTAAAGTATACATATATGGATATAGTTTATTTCGTTACAATCTTAATAACTACAGTAAACATATATTTTCATTAATATGTTAAATACGCATTTATCTGTAACATGCATTTACTAATTTTTTTGTGTTTTTTTGATTGTTTATTTTTTTTAATATATACAGCAAAATATAGCATTTGAATATAAGGCTTTAAATGTATACATATATTTTTACCTTAATATATCTTTCTAGTATTTTCGCTGGATTAAAAAGTTAGAAACGGGCGGGTTCCAAGATGGCGGACATCGAAATGGCGTCTACTCCTCTTCTTCGTTCTGATAAGTCACGTAACGTACAGAAGATTTGTCGCTTATTATCAAACTCTGGAAGATAAAAAGACAATTGCTTTAAACATTACAGAAACAAAAATAATAAATAATTAAAAATAAGTTTCTTTAAAATAATGGAAACGAAAAGATGACGCTTTGTTTTTTTAATGTTAAAGATGACATGACTTTTAAAACGTCTACGCCATTGTCTTAAACAAAAATACAATTAATAAAAAAATAAAAATAGCGCCATCTATCTGTACTAATACTATAAAGAGGAAACAATTGTATTTTTGTACGGATTGAAATAACTCAAACACTACTGGAGCGATTTTAAAAATTCTTACAACATTTAAAAGCTACATTTTCAGCAAGTAACATAGGATGTTTTTTTTAATTTCACGCGGACAAAGCTAGCTAAGAAAAGCTAGTCTAACTAACGGATGGATGGATGTTTGTTAGTGTTTGTAAGCTAAACTATTGAGCGGATTTTAATGAAATTTGGTAAAGAGTAAGAGAATAGTCTGGAAGAACACATAAGCTACTCACTATTGTTTTTTTTAATTCCGCGCGGACAGAGTCGCGTGCGAAAGCTAGTGTTTTAATGTCTTACCTGCTTCTCATCTCTCGCGGGCGGAGACCTCAGCATCAGTAGACAAGGCGCGTACGCGAAGTTCAGCAGCGCTATGATCACTAACATCCACTCGAAGCCAATACTGTTCACTAAAGCTCCGGAGAACGCAGGACCTGTCAGAAAATCATACTAATATTATTAATGCAAAAATTTAGATGGATGTTTGTTAGAGTATATAGTCAAAACGGCGGAACAAATGCGGTCAAAATTTAGAGAGTAGCCTGAAAGAACACATAGACTACTTTCTTTTGTGTTTTTTTAATTTCATGAGAACGGATTCGTGAGCGAAAGCTGGTGTTTAATAAATGAGAAAACCCGTCTTATTTTTTTTTATAACATAAGCAAACGAGCAAGCGGCCACTTGAATCCGCCAAAATGGCGAAGCGACCGCTGCACATAGACATCCGCAATTGCAGATGCGTTGCCTACCCTTATACGACGGAGGAGGAGACGCACATAAAGAGGATAATGCCCCTTCCTATGCATCTCCTCCACCATCAAATCCACTTCCCCTTTCCATCCTCTCCTTATAAGAAAAGGGTGGTAAAGAGAAAGGGACTTAAATTAGGCCTCCGGCACCACACTCATCAGACGAAACACGGAATTGCTTCCATTTGACGCCTGTCTGTGTGGTCGTGGTATTGCTGGGGGCGTGCCGGCCTTGCAGTGCTAAGTTGTTAAAGCGGGCACTACCACCGTTAAAGTTACCACATCTTACTTTACTAACTTTATAAATGCGAAAGTTTACGTAGATGGGTGTTTGTTAGAATTTGTTAACTAAACTGCTTAACGGATATGATATGACAAATTTCATCGAAATCCGTTCAGCAGTTTAGACTACAAACTCTAACAAACATCCATCTAAACTTTTTCATTTAGAATACTGTTAAGGTTTAAATAAAATTAAACTTAAGCTAGCGATTCAATACTGGTTCAGTCACAAAATATTACAGACTAGCTATTGCTCGCGTCTTCGCCCGCGTAAAATTAAATCATAATAAAAAATTTAGCCTATGTTACTGATAATGTAGCCTTCAAATGGTAAAAGAATTTTCGAAATTGGATCAGTAGTTTTTGAGTTATTCCAATACATACACATCACAAAAAAACAATTGTTTCCTCTTTATAATATTAAAGCTATACTTACCAACAGCATATCCCAAACAGAAGGCAGTATCTCCAATAGCATAAACCGATCCGTATACCGCAGCATGACGGATGTCAACCAGGAACCCAAGCTCCGGCATCATTGAGGAGTCCACCATTCCGATAGCAAAGCCCAGACCAGCATTGGGAATTATCAAATGCTCCAGTTTACGTGCCATCGGAATCTAAAATGCCATTCGGTTTAAAAAATGCACCTTTGACTTTTCAACAACGAAACACTGTTGTTCGATTTAAAACCATGCAAATTGAGTCATGTTAATGTACAAAGTAAAACAATATAAAACCAAAGTCCATACTTCAATGGTTTATCTCCTTTTATTTATATTGATGACAGTGAAATATCAAGGTTAAATTTTGAATTTAATTCATATTTAACAATTTTTTATTAAGAATTCATCATATACTTACCAGAATTAAGCATAATCCAATGATGATCAGTCCAGAAAGAGCTGCGAGCCAACGACCCATCTTATGTCCGAGGGGTCCGAATAAATTGGTACCTATAAACATATCAAAAATGAATAAAGCCCCTTCTCAACAACACACATATTCATAGAATTACTGGCCGAATGAAAGTCAGGTAACCTCCTCACATAATTTTTATTTTTAAATTGTGTTCATCAAATTACCAAATGCTGGCTGGAAGTATAAAACCTTCTTGAAACACTTTTATTTTTAATCATACCAATGAGATAGCAGATGCTGGCCGGTAAGAACGCGACTCCCTGCTGCCAGCGCCGCGCCTCCATCGTGTCTGCCATCCAGATGGGCAGACTCGGCTCCAACATTGCGATACCCACATTGGCGAAAGTTATCGCTCCTGGAATACAGTTTTACCGTATTTTTATTACAAATGCGAAAGTTTAGTTGGATGTTGTCAAAAATGCTAAACGGATCTTGATAAAATTTGGTACAGATGTAGAATAGTCTGGAATAAATATACTACTTAGTTTTTTTTATAATCGTGGACGGAATCGCGGGTAAAGCTAATTTATGTAAATACCAGAAGATAAACGAGTAAACGGTTGGGTTGCTAATAAAAAAGACCTCTGCATAAACATCTGAAATAAGTTTAAGAATTACCGATGAATATTGGGTTTTATTAAAGAATGCATCATCATCCACTTGCCCTTATCCCTTACGAAGGGTCGGCACAGAATGTGCTGCTCTTTCATAAAAAGAATGTATACAAATAGATATTTCCGGTCAAATCCGTCTTCAATTCCTAATGCAGTAGCAGATAGCGAGAGAAGCAGACTAACATATGACCTTGGAAATAGTCATCAGAGGCAACGCTTATATATCATACGCATGTCTATATGTTGTTAGTAAACGTTTTGACGTGCCAATTTCATAGTCTTAGAACACAGATATAAAATAAAGCAAAAATGAAATCAGCAACTTACCAGCAGCTACCAGGATGTAAGGATCGGTGACGAGGTCGCGCAGCGAAGGCGGCTCCGACTCCTGCCGCACCACGCCCGGCTGCAGGATCATCAGCTGCAGTACTGGTACACAGAAATACATATTAACAAAGTACAAATATGTCTAGACATTGTGGATTTGCAGAGCTTAAAAAGCATAAAACATGAATCTTTGTTATGTAGGATGTCAACAAACACATCATATTTTTGCCATGCTATTACGACACATTTTAGGTTATATATTCACGCTATTAAACTAAGGGGGTTAATAATTTGTATTACTAGTTAAATTGGTAACTTACTAGCTTATAACTTGTCTATTGTCTTGGACACAGGGTACACAGGAGACAGGGACACAGGGACACATAGTTTGAAACTTTTCAAGTTTTGCTAAGCAAATGTAAAGCAAATACAAAAATCCAAAGTATTAAATATGAACAATATCTCTGTTCTTCTAGAACTAAGTCTTACATCCATCTCCCAACGCGAGAGCAGACAGCATCAGGAAAGGCGCGGTCTTCCCGACGAACTCGTACATCAGACCTCCGAACGGAGGGCCGATGAGGACCCCCAACGCTAGACCTCCTAGAGCTATGCCCATTGCGTTGCCACGCTCCTAAAATTAAAAATAAATCCGTGTTTTTTTTCTACTAGGCGCCTTACATTTAACTAGTATCAGAATAGTCTGCTAGCTTACATCTTCAGCTTGTGAAGCCTTAATATATTGTTATCATTACCGGATATTCTATGGACCTCAAGTTCTACCTCTACTTCTTTAGAAATCAGTGGTATTCTTATGGTAAGCTTTTAGAGGTCCCTTAACACAGTTTTTATAAGTTTCCTAATGTGACATTTTGATATGCGTTTATATATTAATTAAGCATTTAGGGTTTAGGATAGGGCGTAGTTGAGACACCTTCGCGCTTTACAGAAAGTGGCGAATTATTCTCACATAACTCTTAAAACCCTCTTGTCATGATACAAAAGATGTCCCTGTTAAGATCTTGCTCAGACCTCTCATCAGCTTGAAGATCGTCCACTGCCGAACATAGACCTCCCCACGATTGCCTTCACCCTAAGCTCTAATACAACTAATATCTGGTCATATTGATTTAGTTTTAGTTGGAGGCCTAATTTTAGTCCCTTTCCCTTTCCACCCTTTTCTTAAGAGGAGAGTATGGGAAGGATAAGTGAATTTGACGGTGGAGAAGACGCATAGAAAGGGGAAATGTCTTTATGTGCGTCTCCTCCGTCAATGAAGGGTAGGCAACGCATCTACAATTACGGATGTTTTTGGGCAGCGGTCGCCTCCATTTCAGTGGATTCAATGGCCGCTTGCTCGTTTGCCACTTTAACCTAAGAATTCTTAAGAGTCGTAAAAAATCAAGAAATTGATTAAACCCTTACCTTATCATCAGGGTATCTTTCAGCCAGCATTCCCATTCCAGAAACTGAAGAACAGGAGGACCCTATACCTTGGAGTGCTCGAGCAATAAACAGAACGCTATAAGAACGACCGAATGCGAAGACTGAAAGACAAGCAAGAAAATTAGATTATTAAAATAAATGAAAAATAGAATTTAAGTTAACTGACTTACTTAATGTTGATAGAAACATTAAAATGAATCCAGTAAACATGGGCACGCTGTAACCGATTCTGTGGACAAAAGAAATAATTTAATCACAAGTAAAATTATACAAGAATCTACATTCTACTCGTATTATAAAGACATTAAAGAAATATTTAGACTCTACATAGGGAACAACATTTTTTCACCGGTAACTTCTTCGAAAAGTACCATGTTAGTTGTCAACCTAGTATCTCATGTCCTATTCACAATAATAAAACAATTTACAAAATTATAACAAGCTCCATCTTTTGTTATAAAATAAACTAAACCGTGTCACACAAACCTTAAATAGATGTTTATTAGAGTTTGTAGCTGCATAAAGTTTAAATTTGGTACAGATGTACAATATATATAGTCTGGAAGAACACATAGCCTTACTCACTTTCATTTTTTTTAATTCCCCGCGGACGAAGTCTCAAGCGAAAGCTACTAAAACATGAACGTAATCATGACCTATTCGTGTTTTCATGATTATCGACTTGCCCAAAAGATTATATCGTGTTTCATTTAGTGACACGCATGTCAGTGCTATGCCGAAGTGTAGTCAAAGATGTACGCATGTATTTATTACCTGTGTGTAAGTGGTCCTACGAATGGATTAGCGATGAGTTGCACTATCGCCTTGCTGGCGAACATCACGCCAACTGCCACCGTCTCATGAATCAGTTCCTTGTGACGTTCCTCTCTCTCTGCTGTTAAGTTCACTGCGGGATATCACAATTACAATATATAATATTTGTAACCTCGTATCCTTGATATGTGTTAAAACATTTCACAAAATTAAAATAAGCCCCATCTATTGTTATAAAAATTTAACAAAATGCTAAACAATTGAACAGCTATCGGTAATTAAATTTAAATACATTTTATACTGATGGACGGGAGAAATGACCAGAGAGCAAAATAAAGTGGACAAAACTGATAAAGGAATGGTAACCACGTGACGGGAAACGAAAAAGAGGCAGGGAATTTAAATGATGGGCGGACGACAAAAACACCGGAGGGTTATTTTGGGCAAGGAAACCACATAATAGCCAAGAATTGGTGGAGCTGGAAAATAAAATAAAAAAAAGCACGTACATATTTGTTAAAATGAAGTTAAGTGTTAATAATAAAAAAGTTATATTGACATGTGGTTTTGTGGATTTATTAATAGATGGCGTTAGTGGATCATTTAAAAATGTTTCACATGTGTCAACTATGCCTTCTCTATATTTTTTGAATCTCTGATAACTTGATTTCTATAAAGAACTCAATTTAATTTCGAGTTATATTTACACCTTGAATTAACGCTCGATAATGTGTTGAAAAGTGTAAGAGTAACATTTTTTTATCTATAAAATAAAATAAAACACGATTTATTGACCAAAAGAATTATAAAAAAAAGAACACAACTTACAAAACATATTAGTTACTGTAATAAAAAAAAAATCTTGGCCAAAAGGAGAAGGCTCAGCTGATGCGGCCAGCTTGTCACTAAAGGCAGCGCTATTTTTTTTTTGATTTTTTTTTGACTGAGTTGTCACTGTTTGCCTTGAAGAGTCATTTACAGATTCACCGGGCTTGAGGTGGCCGAGTGCAGACGGCGCTTAGCCTAAACCCTCTTTTATGAGTAACTAGGCTCGAGGGCTCCCTCAGGAGCCTCGGCTCGGGCCGTTACTTTGTTATTATTACCGGATTGGGAGGCCACCGAGCTCTTAGATCGCTTCGGTGGACGCTCCATGAAGTGACTTAGCACAAGGGTCCCCGAGAGGGGACCTCGGCTTGGGCTGTCACTCAATACGCGTTTAGCATTCCGATTCAAGGGCGCCCGAGAGGGCCGAACTTCGACTTGATCGGTTGCTGCTATCTGATCATAGGCAGCGCTAGTTTTCTATACTTCTTATACTTACAATGGGTGACATTTTCATAAACGACCGTCGTGTTCTTCTCCATACAAGGGCAGTAAGGTGTCGGCGGGGGCGGGGGCACTGTGACGTCATCCAGGGACATTGACAGGGGCGCGTCAGGGTGACGTATATCGTATAGGAACTCCGGGATTATTGGCACTGGAAATAAAATTATATTAAACCCTTTTTCCACTAGTTCTGAGTTTTTTTTTGTACCTTAAAAGCGTAACTTTGTAAGATCTAAAACATACTTTAAAAAAAAACTAAAGTAAGTACCCTATGTGTTCCTCCAGACTATCCTCTACATCTATGCTAAATTTCAGCAGTTTAGGCTACAAACATCCATCCATAATTTTTATTACTAACAGTAGGATATGCGCCATATTTGAGCGACTAGACTGTTTATGAAAAACAACCTTATTACGAAAATGAAAAGTTAATTTTTAAAAATAATCGATTTGTAGCAATATTTAACTACATTATTGTGTTATTTTAATTAAAAGAAATTCAATAATAAACACTAGTTTTTTTGCGAATTTTTAATCTGGAGATTCTAGAAAGAAATGACATGCTATGATAGAGTATAAGTAAAGACCTAGCACATATATGATCTAGGTCATACGGGTTAATTACTAACAGAGGAGCCGCGTTATATTTAAGGGTCACAGTGTAAGAGAAAATATTAGGATATTACTAAAATAAATTGAATAATCTTATCTTACTTACTAATATTAAAAAAGCGAATTTAGATGGATGTTTGTTAGAGTTTGTAGCCTAAACAGCTGAACCGATCTCGATGAAATTTGGTATAGCTGTAGAGGGTCGTCTGGAAGAACACATAGGCTACGCATTTTTGTGTTTTTTTAATTTCACGCGAATGGAGTCGCGGGCGAAACATATGTGTAATGTTTAAAAGAAGGGGATGTCAGGTATCTAAAAATAGAGATAGGGTTTTAAAAAATATTGTATAGTCTAAGTAGTTACTTTATTATTAAATCAGTCGGCGCATTAAAATAACTTTTCAGAATTAATAAAATTTTATCTCAACCGAAAGCAAAGTCCGTAATAACGGTTAAATCCCTAACCTTCCTTTGACCTCGCGGACATTCTATTTTACGGTTTTCTCCGACAATGCACAGCCCGTATGCTTAACGGCCCGTTAGAGATACCACAATCTGCATAGTATGAACATAGTCATACAAATTTATCTGCCCCGTACGCAAGAATGAACTAAAATTACAACTATAGTCGTGTATAAACAGCCAGAAGTCTCGGACTGTGGCTATCATATCTTGTGTGTAATTTTAACCCTAAAAAGCTTTATGAATACTCGGTTATAATACTCAGAAATATGTAAAACTAGCTATCGCCTGTGACTCCTTCCGCGTGGTATAACAAAACTAAAATGTACTATGCGTTCTTCCAGATTATCCTCTACATCTATACCAAATTTCATCGAAATCCGTTCAGCCGTTTAGGCTACAAACTCTAACAAACATCCATCTAAACTTTCGCATTTATTACAATAGTATGATTTACTATAAACAAAATGTCTAAGACAAGACAAGACAGCTGTAATATGACAAGGTACTTTATTACTAAGATAGGGTTGCTAATCGATGGTCTGGACAAAGTCTAGAAGCAGCTTCATATTCGTAGTAGTTTTTATATTTATGTTACGTTTTAGAATACTCCAGTTAGGGGACAGTTTAGGTTACTAGATTTTCGAGCGACTCCATGGGGATTTAAAAAAAAAATTAGAATCTACGTTTTCTTCCAGACTATACTCTACATCAATAACAATCATCGAGATACATTCAGCAGTTTAGGCTACAAACTAACAAACATCCATCTAAACTATCGCATTTACAATCATACTTCATACTTAATATTACATGGATGCATGTTTGTTAAATTTTGTAGCCTAAACTGCTGAAAGGGTCTCGATGAAATTTCGCATAGATGTAGGTAGTCTGGAAGAACACAATGGTATTATTTTTTTAATTCCACGCGGACAAGTCACGGACAAAAGCTAGTACTGGTATGATTATTAGCATGTTCGTAAAAAGGGAGGAATATTTCCGTCAATCGAGGATTCGATTACGAATGTCGAGTGCGCGGAGATGTTCAAGTGTTTATGCGTTTGACAGCTCATTCCGCACTAGTGTTGTCCGACTCGAATTCAATTTACCGATAAAATGCCGGTTTTATTCTTAAAGAAGTTTGATTGAATTATCATCAAAGAGTTTTCGAACGATTTGATTTATAATTAACAAGTTGTTGATGAAAAAAAAGTGGTAAAAATGCTATATTCATTACTATTAACATAGCTTTTTAATGGTGAAAGATTTTTTAAATTGTTCCAGTAGTTTTTGAGTTATTTCAATAAATACAAAATATACTTCTTTCCTCTTTATAATATTAGTATAGAACACAAATTTTGCTTGTTTAAATAGATAGAATTGACAGAAATAAGATAGAAAGAAAAGGATTCTTTTTGAGGTTATATTCTTTGACAAAAAGACAACTTTGTTAAATAATTTTTTAATGTTTTAACAATCTTCATCATCATCCAATCCTAATCTACATCCACACTAATATTATAAATATGAAAGATTTGTATTTTTATATGTAATGCGATAAC
Organism: Papilio polytes; assembly: GCF_000836215.1. Taxonomy (NCBI): domain Eukaryota; kingdom Metazoa; phylum Arthropoda; class Insecta; order Lepidoptera; family Papilionidae; genus Papilio; species Papilio polytes. Next base: position 62,346 of record NW_013524996.1, on the reverse strand, counting down.
TCAAAAACTACTGGGACGATTTAAAAAAAATCACTATTAAAAAGCTACTTTACCACCGAGTAACATAGGTTATATTTAATTCAACACGAAGTCGCGAGCAATATCTAGTTAATAAACAGAACACCAACCAAGTCACAGACTAATACCACCGTATAAATTTATCACAAATTGAATAAAGCAACAAGTTCTGGCTTCGGTAATGAGGTTATCTGTGTCGCGCGATATCAAAACGGTCTGAGATAGAGCGGGCAATGCAATTTGTAGCACCAACTTTGACTACGATATTGTACTAGTGATGTGAACATAACACGATTGGATAAGATACGAAATAACAGTGGTAGTGCCCGCTTCAACATCTTAGCACTGCAGGGCACGCCCGGTGTAATACCACGACCACACAGAAGACAGGCGTGAAATGGAAGCAATTTCGGTTTCGTCTGATGAGTTTGGTGCCAGAGGCCTAATTTAAGTCCCTTTCTCTTTACCATCCTTTTCTTATAAGGAGAGGTTGGGAAGGGGAAGTGGATTTGACGGTGGTGGAGATGCATAGGAAGGGGAATTATCCTCTTTATGTGCGTCTCCTCCTCCGTCGTATAAAGGTAGGCAACGCATCTGCAATTGCGGATGTCTATGGGCAGCGGTCGCTTCACCATTTTGGCGGATTCTAGTGTCAACTTGCTCGTTTGCCACCTTATGTTATAAAAAAAAATGAGTACATTAGAGGAAGTTTGAGAGTAGCCCCAGCGGTTGAGAAAATAAGGAGTAAAAGGTTAGCGTGGTATGGGCATGAGAAGGGATGAATCGCATGTCACAAGAAAGACGTTAGTTATGGACACCGGTAGAGGTAGACATAGAAAGAGATGGATGGATTGCGTGAAGGTGTTATGATCAAAGGGAGTGACTGAGATGACGGATGATAGAGTTATTTGGAGGACGAACACCTGGTGCGCCAACCCTACAGAAGTAGGATAAGGTTTAACTCACTCACTACAACAGTTCCCCAAAATTTTTTGTGCCACCTTAAGAAGTCTAAAAATTTTACGGCCTCATACATATTTTTTAACTTTAAAACTCCCACAGTAACTTCAAATGAAATTTTACCTAACTGCATTTTAATATTTTACTTTTGTTTTTTTGGTAAGATACGTATTGCATTTAAATAGCTCAGAGCTAAAGAAATATATCTAGTCCATTTTTAATATAACCAAAATACCCAATAACTAAATACAAAAGCCATTATTTTAAATTAAAAAAATTGTAGAAAATAACTATATCGATAACAATTTCGAGAGTCGCACAACCCTATCGCGTCGCTTTTGATGAGAGCAGCTAAGTGAATTTCACTTTGATCTCGCCGACGGGGAAATTGCCTCACTTCCGGTCAGAGTTTCCACTGAAAGAGGTGTTAAAAGGACGCTTTGATAACTGAATTACTTCGCAAAGAGTTTCCAAAACTGTTTAATTAAATTATAAGAGACTAGCTGTTCCCCTGCGACTTCGCCCGCATTAAATTATGAAAATTTTATTTTATTGTTTACATGTGTCAAATTGTCAATTGCTAATGTCAAAATGACATGACATGACAAAACTTGGCAATCTTGCTTCCTTGATGTTGGCAGCAACTTATGGTCTCTTTCCCACATTAGGATTTTTAACCAAAATATTTACCCCCTAAGTTTAATGTCGTGGAAATACATAGCCTAAAGCGTGACATAAGTGTTAGGGCTTTTCATTAAAAAAAGAATTATTCAAAAATATGCTGTAATTGCTAACATCTTAGGCAACAAAGAAGTGTGTGTTTACGCTTTATTATAATAGTATAGATTTCTAGCTAGATTACCAGTGAGTTAAATAGGCTGTTTTTTCTATTTTTTAATTCCACACAGACGATTCATTAATAATCAAAAGAGTACAAAG
>NW_013524996.1:57356-59737 GCF_000836215.1 Papilio polytes | reverse complement strand
TTTGGTAAGATACGTATTGCATTTAAATAGCTCAGAGCTAAAGAAATGTATCTAGTCCATTTTTAATATAACCAAAATACCCAATAACTCAACACAAAAGTCGTTATTTTAAATAATAAATATTGTAGAAAACAACTATATCGATAACCATTTCGAGAGTCGCACAACCCTATCGCGTCGCTTTTGATGAGAGCAGCTAAGTGAATTTCACTTTGATCTCGCCGACGGGGAAATTGCCTCACTTCCGGTCAGAGTTTCCACTGAAAGAGGTGTTAAAAGGACGCTTTGATAACTGAATTACTTCGCAAAGAGTTTCCATAACTGTTTAATTAAATTATAAGAGACTAGCTGTTCCCCTGCGACTTCGTCCGCATTAAATTATGAAAATTTTATTTTATTGTTTACATGTGTCAAATTGTCAATTGCTAATGTCAAAATGACATGACATGTTGGCAGCAACTTATGGTCTCTTTCCCACATTAGGGTTTTTAATCAAAATATTTACCCCCTAAGTTTAATGGCGTGGAAATACATAGCCTAAAGCGTGACATAAGTGTAGGGCTTTTCATTAAAAAAATAATTATTCAAAAATATGCTCTAATTACTGACATCTTAGGTAACAAAGAAGTGTGTATTTACGCTTTATTATAATAGTATAGATTTCTAGCTAGATTACCAGTGAGTTAAATATGCTGTTTTTTTTTTTTTTAATTCCACACAGACGTTTCATTAATAATCAAAATAGTACAAAGCTAATGACAAAAACCGTCAGTCTCATATTTTAATATAAAACTCATGGTCACCCTACTCTCAACCCAACTCCGCACAAACCACAAGTATTCAGCCGCACAAAGGGTAAAATTTCTACCGTTTCTTTGCTTTGTACCTTTGATGTACAAAGTAAGACCTTTTTTAGAACTACGTTGAAATCTTAGTTAGGAGAATTATATTTATTCGAGGTATTTATAGTTGTATAAATAAGTTTACAAAGCAAAACTATCGCACAACTGTTTAGTCTTGTTTGGATTACTATGAACTTATATTGAGGGGCACTACTCGATGTTCAGTTGTTGGAAACAGTTGAGGCTGCGAAACAATGGACAATCAACGACGCCATTCGCAACACCAGATGCGTAGCCAGCATTTTAGGAAATTGTGGACTCGCTTCTTGAAGGACCCTAAGTCGTATTGGTTTGGAAATACCGCCGAGACGGCGAGATTCTCCCGCCCAGAGGTGCGAGCAGTACTCCATATGGGGCCAAACTTGCGCCACGTTAAGTTGAAAGCGGCCCGGCTAAGTACCGCTTCGCCCTATTGATCACACCCAGCTTTTTAGAAGTCAACTTAGGTTTGTCTGAAAGCTAAACAGATCTCAATGTTTGTCATAGATGTAGCCTTGAAAAACATATATGTTATTTTCTTTTTTTTAATATAATTAAAATACAGTTATGTTTTTCAGATTGTATTACCTGTGGCGCGTATAAATTGTCCGCCATTTTTCTTTATAGTGACGCGCGCTCAAGATGGCCGCCCAATCAGTTGAGTGGCTCATCTCTAATTCATTAGATGTTTCGATCTTTTCTCGCCTTTCGTAATGGAATCGTATATAATGAATATTTTATACGAGATTCATGATTTAACATAGAAATATTGTTAGATATTGTTAATGCCGGGACTCCGTCCGCGTTGAATTAAAACAAAATTAAGTAGCCTATGTGTTTTTCCAGAATATCCTCTACATCTGTGCCAAATTTTAACAAGATCCGTTCAGCAGATTAGGCTACAAACTATAACAAACATTCGTCCATCTAAACTTTCGAATTTATAATATTACTAGCTTTCGCCCGCGACTCCATCGGCGTGGAATTAAAAACAAAACAAAAGTGAGTAGCTTATGTGTTCTTCCAGACTATCCTTTACGTTTATACCAAATTTCATCAAGATCCGACCAGCCGTTTAGGCTACAAACTCTAACAAACATCCAACCAAGACTTTCGCATTTATAATATTAGTAAGATAAGATATTACAGAGAAATAAAATCTTGCTATTATAATTAAAAAATGAATAGAAAATGCGATTTTTAGTCAGGTTGGAAAATGACAAATATTGGTCTTTTTATGTTGGCTTTAAAGTTATTAAATGATTACAAGTCACAAATCACTATTCGACTTGGTAGACATAATTTAGAGAATCAGTAATTTTTGTATGCCCTTAAACGTGGAAGAACTAGATATTTGTGAGCAATACTGCAAGTGACCACTTCTACAGCTTTTAGGGCATGCACTTCTTTGACTAAACCATCGCACAACTATATTCTCGCTTATATAGTGCGCCCACAGCTCGATATTTAGTCGTGCAACTAAACAGTTGAATTTTTTTT
>NW_013524996.1:53350-56661 GCF_000836215.1 Papilio polytes | reverse complement strand
CTATAGCAACGATGACCAGCACCAGCTTCCTCGACTCCCGACAGGCGTCGATACGGGCACGCCAGCCGTCGGATGCCGCACCCATCTTGACTGGTTATACCTGGAAGTAAAACATGTTTGTACTTCGAAATCAACAGATGGCGCTTATATAATAACATTTCAGTGGTAGAGCCCGCTTTAACATCTTCGCACGAATGGGCCGGCTCGCCCTGTGCAATACCACGACTACAGAAAACAGGTATGAAGTGGAAGCAATTCCGTGCTTCGTCTGATGATTATGGTGCCGGAGGCCTAATTTTAGTCACTTTCCCTTACAACCCATTTCTTAAGAGGAAAGGATGGGAAGGATAAGTGGATTTGACGGTGGAGGAGAAACATTGGAATGGAAGATGTCCTCTTTATGTGCGTCTCCTCTTACGTCAATTAAGGGTAGGCATACATCTGCAATTGCGGATGTTTATGTGCAGCGGTCGCTTTCCATTTCGGTGGATTCAGGTGGCCGCTTGCTCGATTGCCACCTTATATTATATAAAAAAAATCATTCTCGAATAAGAGAACCATTTTGACTAAACTAACGCAGAACTGTTGTGATTGTCGATTGTTTCGCAGCCTTCAACTGTTTAGTTGCACAACTAATCGAGTAATCGTACGTCATTATACACTCATAGGAAACAAAGCGAGACTAAAACAGTTGTGCGATAGTTTAGTCAAAGAGGGTCGCGATCAAAGTCACTACAAGTTGGCTTGAACTGTCTGAATTTATGTCTGTTATCCTCGAATAGATAAATCTCAGAAAAGACATTTTACAAATAAGAGTGCCATCATCATACACTTGCCCTTATCCCTTACGGAGGGTCGGCACAGTATGTGCTCCATACATCTATCAGCCATATCTGAATCCACTCCTTTCTTAAGCATATCCTCTTTCACACAATCCATCCATACTTTCTTCGGTTTTCCTCTACCTTTGTAGCCATCCACATTCAATCTTAACAAATAAGAGTGCCAATTAATTATTATTTACATTTGAGTTTTACGTGTTTTCTTTCTTTTTAAATCTTCTTTTGAACATCAGAATTAAAATTAAAAAAATTCTAAGTATGTTTATTATTTTTATATATATAAATATATCTACTTTTAAATGGGGACAAAAATAACTATAGTCACCTAGTTTAAACAGAAATATCTTCAAAGGCAATAATTTCCAAAACAACTGATATTTTAAAACATACGAGAATCGTTAAAACAATTGAATATCGATATAAAGTCGGCGAACTGTAAAATTGGCCGCATCAAAGTAATGTCACAAATCAAAATGGCGCCCGGAAATGGAATCGCTAACGACCAGCAATATGGCGGCTGTCGTTTCCGACGCTTCGCTACAGATTATATTAAATGAACACTTTAAATTTAATTCCGTTTAAAACTGACTTTTAAATTCAGTGTTAATTAATTTTTAAATGTATTGTTTTGTCTGCGTAAATTAAAATAATTTAAAAATCCAGTCAAGTTACCATTTTAAATTGTTTTTAAAATTCAGTATTTAGTATGACTAGTCACGATTTAATTTATTTAAATACTTTGAGCGTCGGTGGCTCAGTGATTTAAGCACTTGACTTATAATCTACAGGTCTTGAGTTCGAATCCCGCCGTACCAATGTGATTTACGATTTTTGGAATTTTCATAAGTACATTTTACCCGACGTTTTACGGTGAAGGAAAACATCGTGATGCGCATATCGGCGAAGATATTTAAAGATATGTGTGAAGTCAACCCGCAGGGCAGGTTGACTATGGCCTAGTCACTAACTCAGGGTAGGCTCCGAGCCCCTCGGTGGGGACTTATATTGAGCTGCTACCGATGATATAAAAAACCAACAACAGCGTACACATATAAAAGCCAATGATAGGTTTCTATTTAAGATTATAAAGTCAAAATATAGTTGAAATTGAAATTTATTGAAAATAACAGATTAACAATTAACAATAAAAGTTAATAATATAACCAATTAAAAGACAGATATAAAAAGTGGATAAAATGCGATTGATCTAGTGATGCCCACACTAGGCAATGCCTGAATCGTGGGCATCGAAAACAGCAGGAAAAATATAAGTTAGTTAATATAATAAAATAATATAGAAAAAATCGTAAAGAAAAATGTGATAAGTCAAAAAGAAGTCACACATCACGGTAATTGTAAAAGAAAATTAAAATAAAAAAAAACACAAGTTACCCTATGTGTTCTTCCAGACTTACATACCGTACTAACTGTTGCTTGCGACTTCGCCCACGTTGATTTAAAAAAATAATAAAAACCCTATAGTAATAATTATTAACCTAAATGAAAACGTAAGTAAATGTTGAAAGAATTTTTGAAATCGGCCCAGTAATTTTTGAGAGACATACAAAAATATAAATCTATCTTCTTTGTATTAGTACTAGCTTTTGCTCGCGACTCCGTCCGCGCGGAATTGAAAAAAATAGATGCAAGTAGTCTATGTGTTCTTCCAAACTATCCACTACATCTATGACAAATTTCATCGAGATCCCTTCAGCCGTTTAGGCTACAAACTCTAACAAACATCCATCCATCTAAACTTTCACATTTATAGTAGTAAGATAGATTACATCTATATCCTTTCAGCAGTTAATTAATTTATTTATTTATTTATTTAAAACTATAAACTAACAAACATCCATCTAAATCGCTTCTAATATTAGCAAGATTGTTTATTCGCTTTTATAACAGTCTTATTAAGAACCGTTGATCCATTTCATAGATTAACGATAAAATAATAAAAATATCAATAAAGGTAGGTTTAAACGTAATTTCCCAAGAGATTCACTTCGCTATCATTTTCTTTTGATCTGCTGCAAATCCTTAAATCTCCACAGAATACAATAGTTACTAAAGATAAAAGAATCTTTCTCATAAATGTGTATTTCTAAGGAATTTATTCTTTTATATACTACTTCTATGCTAATGTTAAAAGAGGAAAGAGTTATATTTTAGTATATCATACTTCTTACTAATATTATAAATGCGAAAGTTTTTTTTTATAACATAAGGTGGCAAACGAGCAAACGGCCACATGAATCCGCCAAAATGGCAAAGCGACCGCTGCCCATAGACATCCGCAATTACAGATGCAATGCCTACCCTTATCCGACGGAGGAGACACACATAAAGAGGATATATCCCCTTCCTGTGCATCTCCTCCACAGTCAAATCCACTTCCTCTTCCCATCCTCTCCTTTTAAGAAAAGGGTGGTAAAGAGAAAGGGACTTAAATTAGGCCTCCGGCACCAC
>NW_013524996.1:44530-53270 GCF_000836215.1 Papilio polytes | reverse complement strand
GAATGGATGGATGTTTGTCAGAGTTTGTAGCCTAAACGGCTGAAGGGATCTCTATGAAATTTGGTACAGATGTAGAGGATAGTCTAGAAGAACATATAGGCTATTAATTTTATTTTAATTCCACGCTAACGGAGTCGCGGGCCAAAGCTAGTATTGAAATAAATCAAAAACTACTTGGCTGATTTAAAAAAAATCTTTCACCATTAAAAAGCTGTGTTATCAGTGAGTAACATAGGTAATATAGTTATATTTTTTAATTTCACGTGGACAAAGTCGCATGCAATAGCCTGTAGATTCCAAGACAAGTGCTTAAACTATTAATCCACCGACGCTTATTGTGGTTAAGTTATTTAAGTTTTAGAAGAAACTTCTGATCCCTTAAATAAAAACGTAAAAGGGGTAAAGACTGATTATATTATGAACTTCTTATTCCCTAGTCCTAGAGATTCATCAATAAATTACATCCCTGTAGAATCCGTCTTATACTTTAATGATCGCCTTAGATGTGACTTAACGGTTACTTGAAGTGGCCGTAACTTAGAATAGCACTTAAAGCTAACATAGCGATAAAGCTTAAATATTACTAATGACATGCATTTGTCTTTCCGTGAAAATCTTGCTAATACTATAAACTGGTTTTCGCCTGCGACTCCGTCCGCGTGAAATTAAAAAAAGTGAATAGCTTATATGTTCTTCCAGGGTATCCTCTACATCTATGCCAAATTTCATCGAGATCCGTCTAGTAGTGTAGACTACAAACTTTAACAAACATACATCCAGCCATCTAAACTTTCGCATTTATAATAATACTAGCTATCGCCCGCAAATCCATCCGCGTGGAATAAAAAAAAAGAAAAGCGAGTAGCCTATGTGTTCTTCCAAACTACCCTCTACATCTATACCAAATTTCATCGAAATCGGTGTAGCGGTTTAGGCTACAAACTCTAACAAACATTCATCTAAACTTTAACATTTATAATATTAGTATGATATAAGTATTACGATGTGAAAATTTGGATGGATGGATGGATGTTACTACGTACCAAACAGCTCAACAGATCTCGATGAAATTTGTCACAGACATAAATTTGGAAGAACAGATAGTCGACTTCCTTAGTTTATTAATTCCGCTCGGATGAAGACGCGGGCAAAATTCCTTTACTATAAGAAAAGATTTGATTGTTTGCATTAAATACTCTAAAAGTACTAAACCTATTTAAAATATTCTTATGCCATTAGAAAGCTACATTATCACTGAGTAAAATAAGCTATATCTTAATCATCACAAGCTCACTATACGTCCCCACCAAGGGGCTCGGAGCCTACCCTAAGTAAGGGTGACAAGGCCATAGTCAACCACGCTGGCCAAGTGCGGGTTGGTTGACTTCACACATATCTTTGAATTTCTTCGCCGATATGTGGAGGCATCACGATGTTTTCCTTCACCGTAAGAACGTCGGGTAAATTATGTACATATGAAAATTCGAAAAATCGAAAATCACATTGGTACGCGGGATTCCAACCCAAGACCTGTAGATTACAAGTCAAGTGTCCAAACCACTGAGCCACCGACGCTCTATATCTTAATATAAAGATTAAAAAACATTAATAAACAGCGTCATTCTGACCCCCTATGTTATAATTTCCGTAAATTTTACATATTTTGCCACCCGAGCGAAGTTAGAGCGGGTAGCTAGTAAAATTACATTTGTAAATTTAGAAAATATTATTATTTTCTTACCTTATCTAAACCGTAATTAAAATTAGTTAAATTAGTAAAAAAGCAATAAGACTTTTGTCTTTTTTATTATTATAAGTATTTCTAATTATGATAATAAGAATACTTACTCTGTTTAAACCAGAAGCCACTCCATCCTCTTCAGGAATAGAAAATTAAATTGATTTAAAATTAATTCTAATTTAATAAAATACGTCTTAACTCCTCGACGCCTGAAGACCGACTGAGCTTCACCACGGACAATTCCAAATTCAAAAATCCGTCTTCGAATGCGTCCAGAAACAGTTGAACCCTGATATATACGTTCGGTTCCTCTTTGGTAAAACGGCTACGTCACGGTGAGAGAGGCGAGGAAGGCCAACTTATATTGGATGTTTAATACAAGTCATTTCTATGATATACAAATATCCACCTTATTCTAACGGTTTAGAATACATTTTAGATTGTAGATTTAACGAATCCTGTAGAGTTTCAGTCTTTAAGGGAAATTAAACTCTATTTCAGTAGTACTAGGGCTTAAATAGTTCTGCAATTTATAATAAAAGCTACAGGTTTTCGATAAGTTCTCGCTGAAAGTGCGATATGCGCTCTTAGCGGAAAATATCGTAACTACATTTTCTCTAAAAAGAAAATAAATAAAAAGAGTACTTAAAGATACTTAATGGGTTTTACCAAAAAATTATTTCCTTTCTCCATTTGGCTGAGTATTTTTAAAAAAAAACTTATTTCTCTAATTAAAGTCAACAAAACGTCACATTTCGTTACACGAAAGAGACGAAAGATAGAACTATACGATATGCTAGAACAAAACAGTTGTATACTCTCAATCTCAAATTTATATTTTGAATTATCATTTAATTTTAAAAATTGTAATCAAGTGATATCATCTACGTCTTTCTTCCCGCTGACCGTAAGAAGAGGTCCTTAATTTCTCTACCCATCTCTTTCCAACCTATACCATTCTATATCTGCCTCTCTTTCCACACTTATGACTTCCACAGAGTGGGATGCTACGAGTTCGTGCCTCGCATTTCGCAATAACGGTTAGAACTAATTTATTTCATTTTAATACATTTCACGTATCAAATAAGTATCATAAAAAAGATAAGTAACTAGTAACTTGTTGCCCGACATACAAGCTTTTACACTCGGCTTTACTTGATTTTTTTAATATAAAATATAAACCCATCTAGCTTCGCATGGTTCAATACTAAATATTCTAAAGAATCTCTACTATAGCTTTCGTCCGCGACTCTTTCCGCGTGGAATTAAAAAACAAAAGTGTTTAGCCTATGCTCTCTCCCAGACTATTCTCTACATCTATGCCAAATTTAATCAAGATCCGTTCAGTCGTTCAGGCTACAAACTAACAAACATCCATCTAAACTTTCGCATTTATAATATTAGTATGATGAAAACCTTCTTGAATCACTATTAAAACTGCATCAAAATCCGTTGCGTATTTATAGCTCTAAGCATACATACAGACAGACAACAGAAGCCACTTTCTCGTACTAATTTCGAGCAATGGGCGACCATTGTAATAAAAAAGATCGATCTCTCAAGCATTACCTTAGTGCGGTTGTCATGGTAACATGATTAGTTAAATATAACTAAGTCACGTGCACAAACTTTGTTCTGGATACACTAGTTATTGCCCGTGACTCCTGACAGAACTGGATATTGACTGTCGAAGGATTTTACTTTTAATTTGAATATATCAGATGCTAATGTTTTATAACGATTTTTCTAGGTTGAGATTGGATAAAATTAAATTCAATCTATCATCATCCACTTGCCCTTATCCCTTACGGAGGGTCGGCACAGTATGTGCTCCATACATCTCTGTCAGCCTGTCTATCATTGAATGTGGATGGCTACAAAGGAAGAGGAAGACCGAAGAAAGTATGGATGGATTGTGTGAAAGAAGATATTCTTAAGAAAGGAGTGGAATCAGATATGACGGCTGATAGAGATGTATGGAGCAGCACATACTGTGCCGACCCTCCATAAGGGATAAGGGCAAGTGGATGATGACATCTCTGTCAGCCATATCTGAATACACTCCTTTCTTAAGCATATCTTTCACACAATCCATACTTTCTTTGGTTATTAAATTCAATCTATACTGTCAATTATAATTATATAACTATGATTGCATAGCATCGCTAATCCCGTAATGCTGTCTCTTTCGTGCTCATAGTTGACCGATGAACTATCTCTTTCTACCACTTAAACCGACCCTTCGGGACTGGAAAATGGACAGAGAGTTGCATGGAGTCGTATTTGTTGATATTTTATTAAATGTAATATTTTGTAAAATATAAAAAAAAACATTAGAATATCTTATGCATCATATTAAATAGTTTAGGACGTTAAAGAAACACAACACGATTGTTTTAACGGAAATAAAGACAGCAAATCTTACTAATGTCAGATGCATACATGTTTGTTAGAGTTTCCAGCCTAAACTGCTGAACGAATTTCGATGCTATTAGGCATAGATGCAGAGGATAATCCGGAAGGACATATAAACCACTTACTTTTTTTTTAATTCCACGCGGATGGCTTCGCGGGCGAAAACTATTATAACAAAAGATGAAACATGGAGTTGATATACTTTTAAACAAAATGCATGTGTAATTTTATTATAAATATTTTAAGTTTTCACTACTCCACAGTTTTTATTGTTCCAGCATTAGCGCGTGAGAGGGTACATCGGTCGGCACTCCACACTAATCACCCCGCAGCGTGACAGGTGCCGTGATAGATGTACTAGCTATGATCTAGACTTTTCACGACATAGATTATAGTGTAACTAGTAAAGAATGACCAGGAGTATATAAATTTCTGCTTCCCTAAGTAGAGTTAAAGCATCACTTAAATTGCTATAGTAAGAGACATTCGTAGCATTTTAAATCTACAATATAGGCTACGGAGTGACATCTACGCCTTAGCGGCTACGAGGTTACGAAATCTGGATGTTTGCTACGAGTATTTTAACCTACGTATTCTAGCAAAATTAAAACGTCGAGATTAGAGGATCCTGAGTCGTAGGTTTTGCAAACAAAATATTGTGTTATCTAAACTAATATTATAAAGGGGAAAGATTTGTATTTTTGTATGTATTGAAATAACTCAAAAACTACTGGGTCGATTTTAAAAATTCTTTCACCAATCAGAAAGGTAATTTATCTGTGAGTAACGTAGGCTATATTTTATTATTACTAATATTTGAGAACTATTAATAAACAGCGTATTTCTGGACGCCGGCGTTAAAAATTCACTAAACTTCAACTTTTCTCGGCTTACGCTGCCTAAACCGTTAGAGGTATATAAAAATGATGTATGAAAGAATTGTAGATCTCAAAAAGTTCTACAGAAAAGTCCCCGATAGCATATATCTATCTTTAACGGTTTTCTTATTATTTATATGAAAGTAGTTTAATTATTATAATTGAAGGGAAAACGATGTTACCCTTAAGGAAATAGCTCTAACATATAAATGTAAAATTTAATGCAGTTTCTACATCATACTAATATTATAAATGCGAAAGTTTAGATGGATAGATGTTTGTTAGACTTTGTAGCCTAAACGGCTGAACGGATTTCGATGAAATTTGGTACAGATGTAGAGGATAGTCTGGAAGAACACATAGGCTACTCACTTTTTTTTAAATTCCACCCGGACGGAGTTGCGTGCAACAGCTAGAAACCTATACGCGTGCTCGTTTTACTAAACTATCATACAGCGGTCGTGCGATTGTCAATGGTTTCGCAGCCTCAATTGTTAGTTGCACTGAAAATCGACTAGTCTGCGCACTTCATTCAGCTCATAGGAATCAAAGCGAGACTAAACGGTTGTGCGATGGTTTAGTCAAACGCTCTTGTCGAATTTCGACTAATGAACAAATAATAATACTATTGTAATAAAGCGTAAACACACACTTATTTGCCGAAGATGTCAGCAATTACAGCATGTTTTTGAATAATGTTTTTTTTAGTAAAAAGCCCTACACTTACGTCACGCTTCAGGCTATATATTTTAACACCAATAAACTTAGGAGGTAATTTTTTTGTACAAAAACCCTAATGTGGGAAAGAGACCAAGAGTTGCTGCCAACATCAAGGAAGCAAGGTTGTCATCATGTAATGTCATTTTGACATTTGCAATTGATAATTTGACAAATGTAAACAATAAAATAACATTTTCATCATTTCATGCGGATGAAGTCGCACGAGAACAGCTATTAGTCATATTTTAAAAACACAAATGCGTTTTAGAATGCTTTAAACCTATAAATAAATACCCCTAAACACGTAGAGGGTGCGAATTCACCCCGCTAACCTATTTAAGACGTGAATTTATTTCCATTTCTACCCCCATTAAAGAACGACGTCTTCATTGTTAGAGAAATTCGATCCCTACTTATCTTTTAACAGAAGAAGCTAAAAACAACTTAATTCCAAGTAAATAAAGTTCATTTTACAATGCAGTAATAAATAGCATTTGATTCTTAAGAAAGTTAAAATTATAAGTTAAAGGAATTTATACTTTAAGTCCACAGTATAAAGGCGATTACGGCACAAGAGTAAATATTTACACATCGAAAGAGTAGGGTAACCAACATTTTACAAAAAAAATATGTCCTCACAATACTATCGATAAAGTTACGTATAATTTTAGATTAATATTTATAATTTAATTTCTGATTCTCAAAAGATAAGATATAAAGCTATGTTTGATACCATTTACGACTTAGGGTCCATCAAGAAGTGGGCCTAGCATTTCCTCAAAGGCCGTTAACGCATCTGTAGTTCCTTTAGTGTTGTGGATGTCCATGGGGCGTCGTTGATTATCTTGGTCTTCCCGCTGTACGTTTGACCTTATAATAATAAAAAAGAACGGGTACACAAACCCAGGGTAATGTCGCAAAAAATAACCTTTTAATTCCTTCCTTCCTTTAATTACTTCTTTTCACTGACTTGTCTACTTCAACACACCATAAACTGTCGTATTTTGTGTCTATTCACGTATTTCAGAGTTAATGCGAACGGTGCTACCAGTGTTGAAAATAGTGAATTATCAGGTAGTATTTTTTATCGTAAAGCAAACCACCATGCGGTCTGAATCCGCCGAAATAGCGAAATGACCGTTGCCCATAGACATCGGCAATTGCTGATGCGTTGCCGACCCTTCATTGACGGAGGAGACGCACATAAAGAGGATACATCTCCATCCTATATGTCTCCTCCACTTTTGCTTCCCCATCGTCATTTCCGCTATCTGTCATTTTCAAAAAGTTTCGTATAAATTGGGACCATCCTGTAGATAGGCTTCTATCATGGTAACCCTACTCAGGGATGTGCCGACAATGCGATGCGCGCTAGATATTTAATAAGCGACCGTCCTGCGTGCCTGTCGACACTTGTTGAGTTCTATTATGTGTTCGATACTAGTGTTAGAGCCCGGCATCGATCGGAATATTATAATTTTTCTTACAATATGACATACACTATCGATATATCTATCTATATCTATACTATTATAATAAAGCGTAAACACACACTTCTTTGTTGCCTAAGATGTCAGCAATCACTGTATATTTTTGAATAATTCTTTTTTTAATAAAAAGCCCTACACTTACGACCCGCTATAGGCTATCTATTTTCACGTTAGTAAACTTAAGAGAAAAATGATTTGGAAAAAACGTGTTGGAAAGAGACAATAAACTACAAGCTGCCAACATTAAGGAAGCAAAGTTATGGTAACGGTAATTTTGACATTTGCAATTGAGAATTCGACAAATGTAAACAATAAAATAAAAAAATTCATAATTTCATGCGGATGAAGCCGCACGGGAACAGTTGATACATAAACTATTTATTACTAGCTTTCACCCGCGACTCCGTCTGCGTATAATACAAAAAACAAAAGCCTATGTGTTCTTCCAGACTCTACAACTATGGCAAATTTCATCTAGATCCGTCCTGAAGTTTAGGCTACAAACTCTAACAAACATCCATCCATCTAAACTTCTTTGTTGCCTAAGATGTCAGCAATCATAGCATAATTTTGAATAATTCCTTTTTTAATAAGAAGCACTACACTTACGTCACGCTCTAGGCTATATATTTTCACGACATTAAACTTAGGGTTAAATATTTAGGATAAAAACCCTAAAGTGGGAAAGAGACCATAAGTTGCTGCCAACATCAAGAAAGAAAGATTGCTAAGGTTTGTCATGTCATGTTATTTTGACATTTGCTATTGATAATTCGAACAATAAAATAAAATTTTCATAATTTCATGCGGATGAAGCCGCACGGGACCAGCTAGTTTATATTAGTTAGATAACATTAACACGCCTGTTATCACATCGATTCCTAATCAATAATTATCATACGTTATCAGAATGATAACAAACCAAAAGCGAGCTCAGTACGAGTTGACAATTAAAAAAGAAAATAATAAAAAATACAACAGTGAATGAAGTGAAAAGTGTTTCCAGTTTAGTATGGCTTCAGAGAAGAATACAAGAAAATAATAACATTGTGAATTACAAAGGTAGTGGCAGAAATGCTAATGTGAGGTAACACGAATGTATAACTTACAAAATGAGTATATTAAAGGAAGTTTGAGAGTAGCCCCAGTGGTAGAGAAGGTAGTAAAAGGTTAGGTTTTGCCCATGATATGAAACACTAGCTGTTCCCATGCTTTTCATCCGCAAAAATTATAAAAAAAAAATATTGTTCACATTTGTTAAATTATCAATAGCAAATGTCAACATGACATGACATGACAAAACTTGGCAATCTTGCTTCCTTGATGTTGGCAGCAACTTATGGTCTCTTTCCCACATTAGGGTTTTTATCCTAAATATTTACTCATAAGTTTAACGGCGTGAAAATATATAGCCTAAAGCGTAACGTAAGAGTAGGGGTTTTTATTAAAAAATTGTTATTCGGAAATATACTGCAATTGCTGACATCTTAGGCAAC
>NW_013524996.1:39464-44005 GCF_000836215.1 Papilio polytes | reverse complement strand
CAGGCGTGCCGGCCCATTGGTGCTAAGATGTTAAAGCGGGCACTACCACTTCTACACCTTCTCTACCACTGGGGCTACTCTGGGCTACTTATCGTCACCGATTTAATATGATAACTAGCGATTAAATATTTTTTATTACCTTAGGGTTATACTTTTGTTAATGGAACTTATTATGCAATCATTTTAACATTTTCTTAACATCTTGCAATCGTGACTATTTCCCGCCCTTCACTTGTTTCTCTGTAACTTTTTGACGACTTTTTGTAACGAATTGGCTAAAATCTTGATGGCCAGTATACCTCTTTGGCTGTGCAAAGTTTAAAAAAGAAATAGACGAGACAGTTAACCAATCTTTTTAAAGCGAGTTTCTTTGAAAGGTTAATTGTCAAGTTTAGTGCCATCTCGTGTTTTGTTATAAAAAAGTGTTTAAACTTTTCAATATTTGTTACTAATACAAATTAATATACTGATTAGCGTTAGCAATATTATATGAAAAATGTTCAATGTGAAATGTCAACTATGCCTCGTCTATATTATGAATATCTTTGACTAAACGAGCTTGTCAGCAAAGAGGTTAGTTTCTGCACGAAAAAAGACAAATATCATTCATTAAAAATGCACATGCAAAAGATTACTTACAAGTTTATCAATATTATTCAAATATAATTAACCAATGGAAAGAATCACGTGAATTTATTAATAATTTATAATTGTTTGATTATTTTTATCAACGATAAGTGTTTATAATGCAAGATATTGGACACAGTTCTCTGTTGAAGTTCTTGGTGAAGAATACGTAAGTGATAATTTTTTTATTAAGAACTCGCTTTCGCCCGTGACTCTGACCGCGTGGACATAAAAAAACAAAAGTAAGTAGCCTGTGTGTTCTTCAAGACTATCCTCTACGTCTGTACCAAATTTCATGGAAATCGGTTCAGCCGTTTAGGCTACAAACTCTAACAAACATCCATCCATCTAAACTTTCGCATTTATAATATTAGTAAGACTAGTAAGATATATATACTAGTATTACTAGTATGAATTAAAAAACATTGGTTTCAAATGACGAATACGACGGCCATTTTGATTTTTTTTTATTTAGTTATTTTTGTGTAAAATTGTGAATAATCTAGATATATCTATATATAATAAAATTGGAGTGTCTGTTTGTGATATCAAAAGAAAAATTCCGAATTTCACAAAGATGATGTATTTGCGTTGCTCCTCATAAGGTAAATCGCATTTTTTTGTCTGTCTGTCTGTCCGCAAGCAGCGTTTGTTACGGGTAATCTCCGAAATGACTTTCCGATTTCGACCGAACTTTAACTAAAGGGTAGTTGTCATAGACGGGCATATTATGGGCTACTTTTTTAATATTGCGTGGACGAAGTCGCGGGCAATAGCTAGTCTTTAATAGTTAGTTATAGTAATAATATATTATAATAATAGTTTATTATATTTTTATGAATTGCAGAATGTCAGAGAAAAACATCGAATCAAATGTACCAGGCGAGCATAACCTCAGAGAAGTGAACGATGGACTCAAGGAAAAAGAGTCTCCAACCAACAGAGGTAAAGTTCAAACTTCAAACATTGACGAACAAAATCAATCCTTAACCGAAAGGAATACGTCTGAAATTGCAACAGCAGATTTTACGCTATCCCCAGTGATAACGGTGATGAAAAATGAGGCGACATTTACTAAAGGAGATTTGAAACTGCAAAAAGTGACGGTTACGGAGGATATTTCGGTAAGATACCAGCATTTGTTCAAAAAGCAGACAACGCCGGGCAAAACTGTTATCACAACCGTACAGAAATTAGATTATAAATATTAAATGCAATAAAAGAAACGCATACTTAGATTGTCTTTTATTTTATTAGTTTGGTAATCACAATTTAAAACAGCGCCATCTAGTGTCGATTTGCATAAACACTTTCAAGTTAATATTTCTAAAAATGTTAAATTCCTAATACAGATAAATTTACTTTATGATAGACATTATTAATTTTGCAGTATATTATATTCTTTTATGAATAATAGAATGAATTCTAATAATAGTACAAATAAAAATAAAATACTAATACAAATTAAAATTGAGAAAGCGCCATCTATTACCAAAAACTAAACATTTTATTTCCAATACAGATTCATAAATTCATCCAATATAATACGTATATTATAGCAATTAATATTCTTTACATTAGTACTAGTAGTACATATCAGAAAACATGGGGTTGCATACTAAAAAATATTATTATTCTAAGGTTTATATATAATTATTTTTTAGCGTACATCTACGAGTAAAGGTGAAGAGAAATTCAATAGAAGATTAACTTACGAAATACATACTTCAGTAATGGAACCTGAGAGTGGACAAAATAATCCCAAAGATGGCGTTAGTTGTACATCTAAAGAAGGTAACATAGGTCATCTATATTTATATTATACTAATACTAGCTGTTGCCCGCGACTTCGTCCGCGTGGTATTAGAAAACATACGAACTATATAAATAACAAAAAGCTACGTATCCCGGGAACCGGACACCTCGAGGATGAGGCTTATCCCATGTGTACTTCAGATTTAGTTTTATACCTGTGTCAAATTTCAATAAGATATGTTGAACCGTTGCAGAATGATCGAGTACACATTAAAAAACTAAATTAATGAATCCCACGGGAACCGTAACTTATCCCGGGATAAAAAGTAGCCTATGTGTTCTTCCAGACTATGCTCTTAAACTGTGCCAAATTTCATGGAGATCCGTTCAGCCGTTTAGGCTACAAACGCTAACATCCATCCATCCATCTATCTAAACTTTCGCATTTATAATATTAGTAAGATTATTAAGAGGAAAGATTTGTATTTTTGGATTTTTGTACGTATTTGAATAACCCAAAAACTGCATGACCGATTTTAAAAATTCTTTCATCATTAGAAAGGTAATTTATCTTAGAGTAAATATAGGTTATATTATTTAATTTCACTCTGATGAAGTCGCGAGTCACAGTTAGTCAAACATAACCTTTACTTCACGGTGTACTTTTTATCACATTTTTATTGATTTCCAGAAAAGGAAGCTATAGAATCAAAGAGAATAAAAACGAAGATTCCTATGTCAAGATTAAGACAAGCTGTGAATAGAGTTAAAGAAGATTTGAAAGAAAAGAAGAGACTGGAAAAAGAAAAACAAGTAAATAAGCTCTACCAATTATATCCATACTATTCTGTACCGCTTAAATATCGCCACGTAAGTCTATTTACATTGGACTTGTTTATATTAACAGTCTTGATTATTTTCAGATACCCACTTTACGTAAATCTTCAATACCAAGATTAAAAGACATTAAAACAACATCTAAAGAAACGCATACAAAAGAAGAAACTGTTGTATCGAAAGCTGACGAAGAATTCGATAGAATATTTAATGAATTAAATCCAACCGATACATCTTTAGAATTTATAAATATAGAAAACGTCAATCAGATAGAAAACAGCTTTGAAGAAATAATACACGCGTATGAAGAAGATAAAATCACATCAAACATAGAAAAAACCAAATCAAGAATACCTTTATTAAAACGGAAAAGTGAACATGACATCGAAATACCGAAAACAAAAGAAAAACAAGCATTAAAAAAGAGTAAATCCGTAGATACTAAAACCTCTTTCAATCAAGGCAACACTGAAACAATTGTTTCACAACAAACAAAAGCATTTACACAAAGTAATTCAAAAACTGAAAAACATATGCAAAAAGAAATCCAAGAAATAACAAACAATAATACTGTTATAATTGAAAAGCAAACATCAGAAACATCATACAATATAAATAATACTGAAAACCAAGAATCAAATTCAAACGAAATCAAAGAAACCATTAAAGTTGCAACACCTGACTTCAATATTCAAACAACTGAAGAAAAATTAAAAAGAATCGAATCAATAGATAAAAGTACAATTGAAGACTTAACACAAGATATAACCATTACTAAAAACCTTAATTTCGATAAGGAAACAGTGTCAAAAATATACAAAATCGATTTCACCGAAAACAACTTTGATTCCTTAGACATGCCATTATTAAATGAGACAATAAAACGAGATCAAACGGAAATTCAAAATGAAAATAATGACTCTAAAACAATTGAAAGTATTAATTACAACGAAAACATTCAACTTGATAATAAAATAAATTCTATTAGCGATGTTAATACACATCAAATTGAAAATAACTATATAAGTAAAGAAACACAATTAATCCAAACAAATGAACAAAGCAATATTAAAATCGGTAGTCAATCTTCTATTAGACAAGTTTCTTTAGCAACAAACGAAACATCACAACTTGAAAATAACAATATAAGTAAAGAAACACAATTAATCCAAACAAATGAACAAAGCGATATTAAGATCGGTAGTCAATCTTCTATTAGACAAGTTTCTTCAGCAACAAACGAAACATCACAACTTGAAAATAACAATATAAGTAAAGAAACACAATTAATCCAAACAAATGAACAAAGCAATATTAAGATC
>NW_013524996.1:37370-39431 GCF_000836215.1 Papilio polytes | reverse complement strand
AATATAAGTAAAGAAACAACACAATTTCTCCAAACAAATGAACAAAGCGATATTAAAATCGGTAGTCAATCTTCTATTAGACAAGTTTCTTCAGAAACAAATGAAACATTAGATAATAAAGCTGTAAATATTACTTCAAAAACTTCGAAACTCTTATTAGAAGTCAATAGTAGTGCGTCAGAAACTTTGCAACAGTCTGTTAAAACAAAAGAAAGGAATGACATTGAACAAGAATCGTATGATACCAAAACAATTGAATTATGCACCAATCTTATTGTCAGAGAAGGTTCACTTGAAGAATATAAAACTTTTAAAAAATCGAATTCAAATTCTTCAATATCTGTAATAACAGATGAAGGTTATAGTACAAAACTACAAGAGAATATTGGAATTGATAGCTTTAAAACTTCTGTTAGACAAGTATCGCTTGAGGAGAATTCTAATACGTCTAAAACTATAACTTCAGGAATAATACAAAAAACTACTGAAAGCAATGAAAAGGAAAAGCTAGATAAAATGTCGGATAAAACAGAAACCTTAGATTTTGATAAAATAGCATCTTCTAAAAACGATTTATCACAAACAAATACAACTCTAGACATCAAAGACAATAGATTAAGTATAGAATCATCAATACAATCATTAAAATCAAATACATCAAAAGAAAATGATAAAAGAAATCAAAAATTGGATAAAACTTTTGAAGATTTTTCTCTTAAAGTACCTAAAACAATAGAAACTGAAAACCTTCAAGCACATGAAGATATTTCGATAGAATGTTTAAAAAACAAAAGAAACAAAAGTACAAAGCTTGAAGAATTATCACGTAGATATGAAAATATAGAATTTGATATCGATTCAAAGAAAACTTCAGAAGCAAACAAAAATATAGAAAACAAAACAAATACTGGTAAAGACAACTCAGCTATTACCACTGATGTAAATAAAAATATACCTAAAATAGAAGAAATTGGAAACAATAATCAAGCGTTAAACAAAAACGATAGGTTAACTACAAAATCGATTTCTTTTTCAGCAAACAATAAATTAAAAGAAACGGTTACACAAAACTCGTCATCTTACTCTAATGTAAATAAACAAACTCTAACAAGTAATAAATTAACTGCTTCCAATACTTTAAACACAAGAGATGTAACAAAATCTACTCTAAACACACAAAGCACCGAAGAAATAAATAAAATTTACTCCGAAGTGTTCACAAAAATGAATGCACAAAATAAACAATCATTTGGCATTACAAAAGAAACTAAAGAAGTAGATTCTAAATTTAATACAAGCGAGAACAATATACAAGATGTTGGTTCACCTATGGAAGAAGATATACCGATACTACGAGGGAAAGTAAACAGAGTTATACAAAGAATCAGTTCTATAGACAATACGAAGTCTGTGGAAAAGAATACAAATGATTTACCAAAGAAAATATCTGTTATATCAAAAATCCAAATGTTTGAGGTAAGTTTTTAATTAAAAATCAACTAACTCATTTGTTTAATAAACATTACTAGCTTTCGGCTGCCACTCTGTCCTCGTCTTGTTAAAAAAGAAACAATAGCAAGCGAATGTGGTCTTCCAGACTATCCTCTACATCTATGACTGTCATCGAGATCTGTTTAGCAATTTAGGCTACAAACTCCAAACATCCATCTTAACTTTCGCTATTATAATATTAGTACGATTTTAAACACACGATTACTTTTTCACGATATTAAACTATTGTTAAAATTTCAGCGCGTCGAACCAGATGATAAATATCCAAAGAAGAGAATCCCTAAATTGGATTCTAAAACTACAAGAATACCTACTACACTTCGACAAACAAGCACTGAACTTAGAAGACCTAAAATCGTTAAAGAAATATATAAAGACACAAATGAAATTAAAACGATATCAACAGAAAATACATCAAGACAAGATAATGAGTACAAAGAACATAATTCTAATGCCAAAATTATTGAAGGTAATATATCTAGAGATACAAAATTAAAAGATCAATACAGATATTCTAAAACTCTAACAGTGGTAGTGTCCGCTTTAACA
>NW_013524996.1:30159-37093 GCF_000836215.1 Papilio polytes | reverse complement strand
AAAAAAAAACTGATACGAATTCAATTACAGATTATAAACAATTTAAAGATGTTAAAGAGACAAATAATAAATCAATTGAAGATGCAACAATATATGAAAGCGTATTTGAAAAAACAATTCAAGACACTGAATCTAACACACAAAGATTAATTAACACAAATGTATTCGAAACAAAGACGGAAAGAATTAATTTCGAAAATATAAACAAAGAATCAAATGCATACACTAAAATATATACTAATAATTCAGATAAATCTATTAGAAATAAAACTATTAACATAGAAAACCATGCATTAGGCAATGAAGATGTTTTTAATTTTACGCCCAAAGAAATAGATTTAAATAACAAAGAAATGAATATTGTAAATAAAATTGAAAGTACAGATTCAAATAAAATACTAAACATAGTTAAGAAAGATTCAAATACAACTGAATTCATTAATGAAATATACAAAGATAATAAAGCAAAATCACTAGAACATATAAGACAAGATACAAGAAAATCTTACGAAAGACTACAAAGTGATAAAAGCGGAAGAGATTTTGACATGAGAAGGACAACTTCGGTAGCAGAATTAGAGATAGGAGGAGTAGTTAAAGGGAGAGTTTACGAAATGATTATGAGAATAAACTCTATGGAAATACTTTCACATAATAAAAAAGATATACAAAGAGAACAGCCAAGAAAAAGTTCCGTTTCAGAAAAGATTGCTTTATTTGAGGTTAGTAGAAATACGGTTATTTTAAAAACAATGCGACTGAATGCCTTTAAAAGACAGAAGAAAGTATGTATTGTAGAGGAAATGCTAGAGAAGAGAGTGAATTCTGATATTCAGACTGATAGAGATGTATGTAAGAGTACATAAACAATGTTAAAGACTAGCTTTTGTCCGCGACTCCGCCCGACTGGAATAAAAAAACAAAACTAAGTCTCTGTTTTTCCAGACTATATCGTCTATGTCTAATTTCATCAAGATCCGTTCGGTTTAGACTACAAACTGTAACAAACATCCATCTAAACTCTCTTATTTATAATATTAGTAAAATTTACTACGAGTAATATTTATTTTAGTAAGAACTACGTTTCTGAACGACATTAACGTTTTTAATTATTAATTAATTACCAAACACATTGGTCCACTAAACCCTTTTATTGGTTATTAACAGATATCTTAATTATTATGAAGATTTTTCATACTTAAATATTGTTTTGACATTTTTAAGTCAGTGTTAAACATCGCGCACATCTATTGGTATGTAGTTAAATGTAATATGCAATGACTTGTTTAGTTTTATAAAAAAACTATCAACAGTCTCCATATATCCAGATTCACAAAAATTATTGAAGTTAAGCGCCATCTATTGATGAAATTTCAAAACAATTTTTTTTATTAATTTTTTTCAGTAAGAAACTAACGTGTAAATGAAAAACGCATTTCTCCTTAAAAATATTTTAAGCTTTATGACAATATAAATAGATTTAATTTAATAACAAAATAATGAAATATATCAAAATAAAAGTCAACGCCATCTAGTGGTCAGTTATCTTTTAATTTACTTAACGAAATTACATTTAAAAAAGTTTACTAATTAAAAAGCACTGATATATTTACTTATTTTATCTTAATATTTAAATCCGTTACCTCAATTACTTTAGAGATCTTAAAACGGTATAATTTAATGTAAATTTTAACAAGTTTCATCTCAAATACGTGTTCATCAAGCGTTAAATTGTAAATGAGAACATTGGACCAATTTCTTTCTTTGCAGTTTAATTTAGTTTATGACTCGGACTCGCCGTACAATGTATTTAAAGTGTTTAATCATGGTGCTAGTAATAATTGTGAGTATTTATTTATACTTTTTGTGTATGAACAAGGGAGTGACAGATGATGGATGATAGAGTTATTTGGAGGACGAAAACCCAGTGCGCCACTACAGGAGTAGGATAAGGTAGGGGAGATGATAATACTTTTTGTGGATAGTGCTGTGTGACACAGGATAAAGGTAAGAATGCTATATTAAAAGATATATCACAAGGTGGAAAAAGAGCAAGCGGCCACCTGAATCCGCCAAAATGACGAAGCGACCGCTGCTCATAGACATCCGCAACAGCGAATGCGTTGCCTACCCTTAATCGACGGAGGATGAGACATACAAAAAGAGGATGTTTCCCCTTCTATGCGTCCACCAAATCATAATATCAAATCCACGTTCCCTTCCTATCCTTTTTTTATTAGTAAAAGAATGGAAAGGGAAAGGGACTAAGATTGTGCCACCGGCACCACACATATCAGCTTAAACGCGGAATTGCCACCACTTCACGCCATTCTTCTGTGTGGTTGTGGTATTTCACCGGGTGAGCCGACCCATTCGTGCGAAGATTTAAAGCGGGCTCTACCACTGCAAAAGAAGAAGTTTAAAAGTAGCACCAGTGGTTGAGATATTAAGAAGGAAATGGTTAGAGTATGGACATATACGAGATAGGGACATAAACCAGAAAGTGTTAAGATCGAATGTGGATGGCTATGAAGGTGGAAGACCGAAGAAAGTATTGAGTGAAAGATATGTTTAAGGGAGTGAATTCAGATATGACGGCTGATAGAGATGTATGGAGTACTGTGTCGACACTCTTAGGGACAAGGACGAGTTTTGTGTAAATTTAAATAGAATATAATAGTTTCTCTAAAATTACAACAACTACGTTAAAATGTACCATTTAGTACTTTTATTGTAAAATTAATGTTATAAAACTCGCTTAGTTGCTAGTTATAAGAAATATAAGTATTTTGTCGAATACTAGCTGTTCCCGTGCGGCTTCATCCGCATGAAATTGTGAAAATTTTATTTTATTGATTACATTTGTTAAATTCAATTGCAAATGTCAAAATGACAGACGTGACAGAGACAAAGCATGGCAATTTTGTTTCCTTGATGTTGGCAACAACTTATGGTCTCTTTCTTACATTAGGGTTTTTATCCAAAATAAACCCCCTAAGTTTAATCTCGTGAAAATATATAGCCTAAAACATGACGTAAGTGTAGGGCATTTTATTTAAAAAAAGAATTATTAAAAAATATGGTGTAATTACTGACATCTTAGGCAACAAAGAAGTGTGTGTTTACGCTTTATTATAAATGCGAAAGTTTAGATGGATGTTTGTTAGATTGTAGCCTAAACTGAACGGATCTCAATGAAAGTCATAGATGTAGAGGATAGTCTGGAACACATAGAATTGCTTTTGTTTGTTCAATTCCACACGGACGGAGTTGAAAAAGCTAGTGTTAGGAATAAAATTAGTACCGTGCTGTAGAATTGGCGCAACTCTAGATTATCGGCATAAACGTCACGTCCCTAGCTGACAGCTGTCAATGTCACTAGAAGTATGGATAGATTGGCGCGCATCCTGAGTCCTGACGAGAAGTGTTGCTCTGAGTTTAAAGCGACAGTATCAATTAAATAAGTCGTCTAATACTAGTAAAAAATAAATAAATATCGAACGTACTTTATCGATAACATCAAAAATATCTTGACAGCAGATTTGATTCTCTTTTGTTTTTTTCTTATATAATCTTATCTCAAAATATCTTAACAATTCGATTGATATAATATTTGTAAAAGTAACCTCAGTAACAAATAACAATTCCAGGGTAAACTACCTCCAATCAAAACGGAGAAGAGGAAAGAAATATACAGAATAAAGAACGATACAGAAGTGAGCGTGGAAATGACGGAAGAAGATTATGCTAAGAAGATAGAGGAATTGAAAAACGTAAAGAATAATTATGAAACTATATTACCTGAGTATTTGGAGTTGAGAGATAATTCGGAGATGCCAGTTATAGCTTTAGGAACTGCTTTGGTAAGTCAATTGTTTTAAAATAAATCTATACTAATACTAGCTTCCGCCCGCGACTCCGTCCGCGTGGTATTAATGAAAACAAAAGAAAGTACCCTACGTGTTCTTCCAGACTATCCTCTACATCTGTGCCAAATTTCATCCAGATCCGTTCAGCCATTTAGGCTACAAACTCTAACAAACATCCATCCATCCATCCATCTTAACTTTTCCATTTATAATAGTAGTAAGATTTCAATATGAACTCAAAAATTACTAGGACGATTTTTAAAATTCTTTCACCGTTGAAAAGTTACGTTATAGCTAAGTAAAGTATGTTTTATTTTTTAATTTCTCGTGGACGAAGTCCTGAGCAATAGCTAGTTTTAATAAAAATTACATATAAAACCAAAAATGTTAATAACAATAAAAGAAATACGTTTCTCACTATCATAATACAAATTTTAATGCAGAAACTTATCTGTGTTTTTAAGTATGTAACAAACAAGTCTTTTTTATAGGTTTCTATCATAAAAATACTCTTGTAATTCGTTTTACAACTACTCATATTTGAGAATATGTTGCAACTAGTTGTATTTAATTACAATAGATGGCGCTATTTAACAAATATATTTTCAAATTTCACGTTAAAAATTACATCACAATCTTTTCAAAATAATTTAATTATACTTCAGTTAAAATTATTTATTTCCTTGTAAAATTATAATTCAATGTGTTATTAAACGTTTTCTAGTTGGACAAACGACTAATCAAAGATGTGGTGGAAGCCGCTATAGAGATGGGATACCGTGCCATAGACACAGCCTATATCTACGGTAATGAAAAGGAAATAGGAGAAGCCATAAATAACAAGATAAACGATGGAACTGTTAAAAGGTACAACATAATTACGCAATAACATAATTTTTATTAAGTTTTCAAATTATTTCTTTTTGTCGGTAGATGGCGTTGTTTCCGAATAATCAATTTCAATTTAAATTTAAATTCTTTTGTCTAAGCTACTACTTTTCGCCGATAGATGGCGTTGTTTTAAAATATCATATTTCATGGACATTTTATTTTTTCTTCATTTGTTTCTTGTTGTATCGGAGATACTACGTATTTAGTTACTAATTTCTTAGTCCTGTTTTTGATATTTTTATCCTGTAAAGCTATTATGAAACTTATATAACCTATAAATTGTTTCAGGGAGGATCTTTACATAATGTCCAAACTATGGAGTACATACCATAGAAGAGACTTAGTAGAGAAAGCGTGCAAACAGTCACTAGACAATATGGGATTGACATATTTCGATTTATATTTAATACATAATCCAATGTCATTATTGGTAAGATTTTTATAAAGGCGGGAAAATGTGTAGGACTTATTGTTGCTCGCGACTTCGAAATAAAAAAATATAACCTATATTACTCACTGATAACCCTTTTAATGAGAATTTGTTAAATTGTCCCAGTAGTTTTTGAGTTATTTCAATACACACAAAAATACAAATCTTTCCTCTTTAGTGTATTCTGATGGCGTGAAATCCTAATAAATAAACTATATCGTATTGTATAAAAACTATAGATAATTCACACAGAAACGCCTGTATTACATTTTCTTACGTAATAACTCTCGCCGGCGACGCCGTCCGCGTAATTAAAAAAATAGGTAGCCC
This sequence comes from Papilio polytes, assembly GCF_000836215.1. Lineage (NCBI taxonomy): Eukaryota > Metazoa > Arthropoda > Insecta > Lepidoptera > Papilionidae > Papilio > Papilio polytes. The sequence continues at coordinate 31,573 of NW_013524996.1, read as the reverse complement.
ATGTGTTCCAGACTGTCCTTCAAATATTAGTATTTTTGTATATATTGAAATAACTCAAAAACTACTGGGCCGATTTCAAAAAAAAATTCACCATTAAAAAACTACGATATCAATGCATACACGGGCTACATTTTTGAAATCAACGCGGACGTCACGACGATATCTATACTAATATTATAAAGAGGAAAGATTTGTATTTTTGTATGTATTGAAATAACTCAAAAACTACTGGGGCAATTTTAAAAATTTTTTCACCATTAAAAAGGTAATTTATCTGTGAGTAACATAGGCTATATTTTTTAATATCACGTGGGCGAAGTTGCAAGCAACAGGTAGTATATTATAATTTTATTCCAGGAAGGTTCAGATCCGTTGCCAAAGATAGCAAATGTACTGCAATACTCAGAACATGACTACATGGACGCTTGGCGCGGGATTGAAGACTTGGTTCTCAAAGGTTTAGTGCGTAGAGGCGGCGTTAGTAATTTCAACTCGGAGCAGATACACCGAATTATGGAGAAAGGACGAATTAAACCTGTTGTTAATCAGGTAAATACTTTTCTGTTGGAAATCAGTAGCTAAAATTATCTAAAATAAGCCATATCCCACCACTGGCTGATAGAGGCTCAGATAGCTTAATGACGTCACTGTCAGATAAGGGAACAAAATCCGATACTTCCACCACATTTTACACGTTTGATTGTTATCAGAGAATTTACAATTTAGTGGGACAGGTCCTTAAGGTCCTAGTATAAAAACTAAGGGTTTATATATACTGCTGCAGACTGTTGCTTGCGATTTCGTCTGCATGAAATAATAAAATATAACTTATATTACTCACTGATAACGTAGCTTTCTAATAGTGAAAGTAGTTTTTAAATCGACCCAGTAGTTTTTGAGTTATTTTAATACATACAAAAATACAAATCATTCCTCTTTGTCTATTCTAATGTTATAAAGGGGATATATTTGTATTTTTGTATGTATTGAAGTAACTCAAAAACTACTGGGGCGATTTTAAAAATTCTTACATCGTTATATAATAATAAGTGTGTTTGCTTCATTTGTTTATGTTTCGCGTTTTATGTCGCTTAGATTCTTAAGAGAGGACACATCTTTGACAAAACAATCGCACAACTGTTGTGTTGTCGATTTTTTTGCCAACTGTTTAGTTGCACTAAAAATCGAGTAGCACCTCCATATAAGCTTACAGGGATCATCCACTTGCCTTTATCCCTTACAGAGTCTCGGCACAGTATGTGCTCCATACATCTTTAACAGTGGTAGTGCCCGCTTTAACAACTTAGCACTGCAGGGCTCGCCCCCAGTAATACCACGACCACACAGAAGACAGGCGTCAAATGGAAGCAATTCCATGTTTCGTCTGATGAGTGTGGTGCCGGAGGCCTAATTT
>NW_013524996.1:28082-29867 GCF_000836215.1 Papilio polytes | reverse complement strand
TAGGAATCAAAGCGAGACTAAGCATTTTGCGATAGTTTAGTCAAAGGTCCTCTAATTGTAATTAATTCCAGGTGGAATGTCATCCGTATTTAAGTCAAGAACGATTGGGTGGTTTCTGTGACGCGTATGGTATGAGATTAAGTTGCTATGGAGTGTTGGGTTCTAAAGGAACTCCGGCGGAACACAAGAGCGATTTACCTCCGGTTATAGATGACCCTCTAGTGACAGTAATGGCGGCAGGCGTTGGAGTAACCCCGGGGCAGATGCTTGTCGCGTGAGTGTTGTTTGATATTTAACTAGTTATTGTCCTCGACTCCCAGTGGAATACAAAATAAAAATAAGTGGCCTGTGTTCTTCCAGAATATCTTCTACGTCTGTGCTAGATTTTATTGAGATCCATAGAGCAGTTTAGGCTACAAACTGTAACAAACATCCATCCGTCCATCTAAACTATCACATTTAGAATATTACTAGCTGTTGGCCGCGACTTCGTCCGCGTGGTATCAGAAAACATGTGAACTATATAAATAACAAAAAGCTACGTATCCCTCGGGAACCGGATATTTCTCGGAGATGAACCTCATCCCATGTGTACTGTGTAGACTTTGTTTTATATCTGTGTCAAATTTCAATAAGATATGTTGAACCGTTGCAGAAAAATCGAGTAAACATTAAAAATCTAAATTAGTGAATCCCACGGGAACCGTAACTATTCCCGGAATAAAAAGTAGCCTATGTTTTCTTCCAGACTATCCTCTACATGTATGCCAAATTTCATCGAGATCCATTCAGCAGTTTAGGCTACACACGCTAACAAACATCCATCCATACATGCATCTAAAGTGTCACATTTCTTTTCCTTGTTTTTTTTGTGGGTATAATGTTTTAAGTTATACTAAGTCATTTTATGGTAATTTCTATGCCAATTTAGGCATTTTTTGAAGGATAATTTCGACAGCATATTGTATTTTCAGTTACCAGCTTCACAATAGTCGAAGTGTGGTTTTAAAGGCGACCAGCGCTGGCCATTTGTATGACAATCTTAAGGCGCAGTACATCTCTCTGGAACCCTCACATCTTACCGCGTTGAAGAGCCTTAATAAGAACAAAAGGACGTATTATTTAAAAGGGTGAGAATTAAAATAACTAATCTATTTCTGAAAAATCTATTAATGAGGAAAGATTTGTGTTTTTGTATGTATTGAAATATGGTTTAGGCAGCGTAAGCCGAGAAAAGTTAAATCATTGTGATTTTTTAACGCCGTGGTCCAGTAATATGTTGTTTATTAATAGTTCCTAAACATAAGTATCTAAAAATAAAATATAGCCTTTGTTACTCACAGATGAATAACCTTTCTGACAGTGAAAGAATTTTTAAAATCGCCCCAGTAGTTTTCGAGTTATTTCAATACATACAAAAATACAAATCTTTCCTCTTTATAATTATAGTATAGATTTCATATACCTCTGACAGATAGATCATGAAGATGGAATCGATAGATTATAACTTATGAATAAAAAATACACTTTTCTCAAACTAATAATGACCTGCAGAATCATTACAAATAATGAGAGGAAATAAATGTTTATTACTACTACAGCCGTACGTAATCGATTTGGATTTCGCTATTATTTCCGTCATCGCTAAATTCTCTACACTATAATTAATACTAGAATTGTCCTCTAAATTAGTTAATAAGAAAATAGGAATTTTAGTTGAGTTCGATAATTATTTAAACCGGATATCGATAGTTCATAATTGTTCGTCCCAACGAAGAAGAAATG
>NW_013524996.1:18400-27695 GCF_000836215.1 Papilio polytes | reverse complement strand
AAATATAGCCTGTGTCACTCATAGATGAATTACCTTTCTAACAGTGAAAGAATTTATTAAATCGTTTTAGTAGTTTTTGAGTTTTCAATACATGCAAATGTACAAATCTTTCCTCTTTATAATGTAAGGATTTCATATAGCTCTAACGGTTTAGGCAGTGTAAGCCGAGAAAAGTTAAAGTTTAGTGAATTTTTAACGCCGGCGTCCAGAAACACGCTGTTTGTTAATAGTTCCTAAACATTAGTAATAATAAAATATACCCTATGTTACTCACAGATAAATTACCTTTCTGATGGCGAAAGAATTTTTAAAATCGTCCCAGTAGTTTTCGAATTATTTCAATACATGCAAATGTACAAATCTTTCCTCTTTATAATGTTAGTATAGATTTCATATATCTCTGATATGAATGATGAAGATGGAATCGATAATTATAACTTATGAACAAAAAATACACTTTTCTCAAACTAATAATGACCTGCAGAATCATTACAAATAATGAGAGTAAATAAATGTTTATTACTACTACAGCCGTACGTAATCGAATTGGATTTCGCTATTATTTTTGTCATCGCTAAACTCTACACTATAATCAATACCAGAATTGTCCTCTAAATTAGTTAATAAGAAAATAATAATTTTAGTTGAGTTTGATAATTATTTAAACCGAATATCGATAGTTCATAATTGTTCGCTGCGTGTTTGTTTCGTCGCTATGATACCTGTCTATAAAGTACAGCATTTGCCTTCATACAAATTGAATTCAATACTTCATATGCGTCATTTATCAAACTAAATAATCTTATTTAGACAAACTTTGAACAGTTGTGCGATAATTTAGTTGTGTGCGCGTTTTATTTATAATAAAAGTGGGGCAAACGAGCAGCGTGAACACCAACGTGGTCAACGACGCCCATGGACATCCGCAACACCAGAGGAACTACAGATGCGTTGCCGGCCTTTGAGGAAATGATAGGCTCGCTTCTTGAAGGACCCTAAGTCGTATTGGTTTGGAAATACCGCCGAGGACAGACCGTTCCACAACGCGGCTGTGCGTCTGTCGCATTTTACGTTCATCTATGTTAGTGTAGTCTTTATTGTTTGAATTTCTTTTATAAATACTTTATTTTATTCCAGGTTAGGAGAAACACACAAGAACTATCCTTTCAATATTGCGTTTTAATTTTAAGACATATTAAAAATTATTTATGACATTTACAAAATATTTAAGAGAATTATTTTTAGTTTGAATTTATAATTTCTGTAATATTTATGTTAAGAATTCTTTGATATTTAAATGGTATTTATATTTGAATGAATTATTTTGTTGTGTGGCCTTTTTTGTTACTTAATTTTATAACATAATTTGTACTTAATTATTTAAGAGTAAAGCATAATTATTTTTTATAAATGCTTGTTTTTTAGGAAAACTGTTTTTGAGATAAGTTATGAGACCCTTGTAAAAGATTAAAATAAATATTTATTTGTTTAAAAAAGATGTTTATTTAATGAAATACCAGTTAAAACAAAATAAAACAAACATTTTTTTCTTTTAATTTTAAATTGCATTTCTGACCAGCCATCTTACTCGGAAAATTAAAAAAAGAAAACACAAGAACAAACTTTTTATTTTTTTTAATTAATAACTTTTTTAATTAATAATTAATAATTAATAACTTCAGAACAGCCAGACCCGGTAATTAAAAAAACACAAACTGTCAAAGATTAATCATTTATTACAGAAATTTTAGTTTCCTTTAGTCTATAAAAATCGTCTACATCATACATGAGGTTGGAAAAATTATTATAAAATCACATAATATACAAACACACGCACAAAATAAATAATTATAAACATTAAAAATTACATCTAAATGTCGCGAATTGGCGAATCTTCAATTGTGATGGAAACCGTGTAACAAACGAATTCGAACCAAAGATCCAATGACAGTTGACAGGACGCCTGATAATTTTTAGAGTTACCAGTAAGCAAGATTTTCCCAAAATCTTTTGAAATTACCCCAAGTTGAAAACAAAACCAAACTGTATGTTAACATTTTTGAAATTCGAATTTCGAAATTATAAAAATGGCGACATTGCAATTGCTGCTTCCTGATTGGTCAAAACGCTTTCAAGGTGACATTGTTGGTTCACAAAATTGTCAACTGCCTGATCCATTAAGTTTTCAACTAAAATTGATGAACTGCTCACAGTTCAAAAGCAGATCAGCTGAATATCTAAGCATAACCTAATTGTTTTTAGCAAACATATCTAGTAAGGATTTAAATGCATTTATTTTTAGTTTTCTTGAATTTATAATGACTGAGACCATTTTTTGGCGGGTAAAATTAATTTTACTATATTTGAAGCAGATTGTAAAAAAATTTCATTTTGTATTTATAATGAAACCAATTTAGTTATTTTCTTGTTTTGTTGTTGTTTTTTTTACTAAATTTTTCAGTTATAAATGGTAAAAAAAATATTCATTTAGAAATTCTATAAAATAGTGATTTCATCACTTTTTTAGTAACTAAATTAACGCACCAAGAAATACTCATTCCAATACAAGTCTAATAATTTTAAGTTTTTTTTTTAATATTACCTGACTAACATATCGCTTTTAGAGCTACTAGCGCCCTGGGCGATATTTCTGACGCCCCCTTTTTTACCGGCTTTTAAGGAAGATTAAAGGCCTTAAGACCCTTTCCGTCCTCCCTGGGCGACCCAACACATCTACACTAACAAAATCAGTTATTTTCATAGTATTAGATGAGGACAAGCTGTTAGCGAAATTCGCCAAAATAGCGAAATGACTGCCCATTGCCTACTGTTAACAGAGCGGACACCAGTAAGTAGTATATTTAATTTTTATTGTGTAAAATGATTACTACATTGAAATTCGCCATTATAGCGAAATTCGCCAAAATGGCGAAGTCAACGACAACTGAAGGGAAATTACAATTTAGTTTGATTTATAGGTTATATATTCTTACCGAGGTACAGTCGGGTTGCTTTATTACTAGTTAATTTTAATATAATTTTAACAGCTACCATATTTAATTGAATACAAACATTCACTGATCCTAATAAACTACATATTGTAAAAATCACCGAACAATTGTGAAATACGTCAGAATACAAACCGACTAGACTCAATATAACAATTAAAAGTATGTCTCAATTTAAATCCTTTTATCAAAGTTTTTAAACTGGCAACAAAAATAAATTGCAGAAGCAATCTTTATTACCTACTTTATTATTTACTAGCTGTTCCCGTGCGACTTCATCCGCATGGAATTATAAAAAATTTATTCTATTGTTTACGTTTGTCAAATTATCAAAAGCAAATGTCAAAATGACATGACATGACAAACCTTAGCAATCTTTCCTCCTTGATGTTGGCAGCAACTTATGGTCTTTCCCACTTTAGGGTTTTTATCCAATATATTTACCCCCTAAGTTTAATGGCGTGAAAATATATAGCCTAATGCGTGACGTAAGTGTAGGGCTTTTTATTTAAAAAAGAATTATTCAAAAATATGTTATAATTGCTGACATCTTAGGCAACAAAGGAGTGTGTGTTTACGCTTTATTATAATAGTGTAGATTATTCTATTAAAAATAAAAGAATATGCCAGAGACTTCTTACTAATGGAATTAAATATTTTTTTTAAAAAAATCACTCAATAATGTTGCTTTCTAATGGTGAAAGAATTTTTAAAATATCTCCAGTATTTTTTTAATATACTAATTACATACAAAAATACATATCACGTTAAAAATACGTCTAGTAATTTTATAAACTGACGTAATCTACAAACGATCGGTAACAAGTATTTAAATAAATATTTACAAATAGAATATTAAAATGGTGGCTAAATATTTTTTATTCTACGATTTATTAACAAAAAGAGTTACATAGAAATATATATTCATAATAAGTGGTCAAAGAGATTAAGAAAACATATAGAGGAGACATTAACTTGAAACAATTTTCACATAACTAAAGAATCAAAACATATTTATATAAATAATAGGCAATATGCATGGCGCCAAATTGTACCAAACTTTTTTTAAGTATACTTTATTACTATAAAAACATTTCTGCAAAGATTTTTTTTAATATAATGTGATTTAGTGGCAAAATTTAATCATTAAAAAGTGTCTTTTTTTCAAATTCCCTCGCTAAGTTCTAAAACGCACACTATTGGTGGAAGCAAGTGGCTTATCTAATATGGCGTCGCTTGTTGTCAATACACAGTTCATTTACGTTAGTTTATATAGAAATACACTCTTGAAGTATTTTACTGTAAACACGATATCAAAACCAACTTTAAAATAAAAAATTAATGAATAGAATTATTAATTACCACTTATTTGTACCAGGAATAATAAAAAAGAATCGATTTTTGACTTTTTGACCTTCAGATACTTTGTTGTTTTTTACGTCGAAGTGACATCTGAGCGTATGTTATGAATGTAATAAGACGATTGACGTCAATTGTCTCATGACAACTCCGGTCGCGTTTTAGTCGCTCGAAAATGGTCGTAATTTTATTTTATTATTTTTAGCTCAATGGTTGAATATTTTCGCGTCAATTTTTCTGGTTATTTTATAACAAGTAGAATCGTTTAAAAAAAGAAAAAAAATAGATGCATACTCCCTATTGTATATAAATTATATTATATTTTATAACCTTTCAAAGAAGTTACCGGTGAAAAAATGTCTGGTCTATATATTTCTTTAATGTCTTTGGCGTTGATATAAGCAGTTATAAACGATTACTATCTCTAGTATCACCGTTCTTTCCTCTTCTATTCACTTCTCTTCTTCGAATTCCATTATAAAAGTACATCACAACACATATCACTAAGTCTGTGGTGTCCGGTCTAGACCGGGATGCAGTCTACAATCTCCGGTCTAGACCGGGCTGCAGTCTACAATCTCCGGACTAGACCGTTCTGCAGTTCCCGGTCTATACCGGAATGTAGTCTCCAGTCTCCGGTCTAGATCGGAATGTAGTCTCCGGTCTAGACTGGAATATTTTCGGTCTATATTCCTGCAGACTACTCTCCCTTTAATCTTTTACTGAATTCCTCCTGTTGTAGTTCACGCCATTCCTTCTTTGCCTTCATACGTTTTAACTGACCATCCCTGAAAAAGTTAAAAATGTTGTTTTAATTTATTTTCTTACTTAAATAATAAATATAAAAAAACATAGTAATAAAACGTTTCATGTATTCAATGAAATAAAATCTAATTACGCTTTTATTATTTTTTCTAAGAAATGTCCAAGTATGTATTACTATCCCGTCTTTACCTATCTTTTACATCTATGACTTTCGAGATCTGTTTAGCAGTTTAGGCTACAAACTAACAAACATCCATCTAAACTTTCTTATAATATTAGTGAGATCCTATATTCATCATCATACTTCTTATCCTACTCCCGTAGCGCAACATGTTTTTGTCCTCCACATAACTCTATCATCCGTCATCTCAGTCATCACTCCCTTGATCATGTCACCTTTCACACAATACATCTCTTTCTATGTCTACTACTGGTGTCCACACTCATAACTAATGTTCTCCTTGTAACATGTGATTCATCCCTCCTCATAACATGCCCATGCTAACCTTTTACTCCTTACCTTCTCTACCACTGGGGCTACTCTCAAACTTCCTCTAATATACTCATTTCGTGTTACACATTTATCTTAACATTTTCATTCCACATGTCTCCTTTCATCCGTCCCTTTTAATGCCCAACATTCAGATCCATACGACAAATCTTACGACGACTTTGTAAATTTTCCCCTTTACTTTAACAGTGGTAGAGCCCGCTTTAACATGTTCGCACTGTAGGGCTCTCAGCAATACCACGACCACACAGACAGGCGTGAAGTGGAAGCAATTCCGCGTTTCGTCTGATGAGTGTGGTGCCGGAGGCCCAATTTTAGGCCCTTTCCCGTCCCACCTTTTTCTATTAAGGAAAGGATTGGATGGGAAAGTAGATTTGACGGTGGAAGAGACGTATAGGAAGGGGAAATATCCTCTTTATGTGCGTATCCTCCGCTTTTGATTTAGGGTAGGCAATATATGTTTTAGGGTAGGCTATTTAGGGTAGGCTGATTTAGGGTAGGCAATATATGTTTTAGGGTAGGCAATATATGTCTATGCAGCGGTCGCTTCGCCAATTCGGCGGATATAGGTGGCCGATTGCTCGTTTGCCATCTTTTTGTATAAAAAAAAGGGGAATTTGAGGGTCACATCGTAAGATCCTATATTTTGTTTTAAATTTGTTAACTTATATTACTTACCACTTACCATAAAGAGCATCGGTGGCTCAGTGGTTTGAACACTTGACTTGTAATCTACAGGTGTTGGGTTCTAATCCCGCTGTACCAATGATTTTCGATTTTTCGAATTTCCATATGTACATAATTTACCCGACGTTCTTACGGTGAAGGAAAACATCGTGATGCAAATCGGTGAAGAAATTCAAAGATATGTGTGAAGTCAACCCGCAGTGCAGGTTGACTATGTCCTAGTCACTAACTTAGGGTAGGCTCCGAGCCCCTCGGTGGGGACGTATAGTGAGCTGGTGGTGATGATTACTTACCACATCAAATCGACGAGTCCACCTCTCCTAGCGACAACAGCTTTCACTCTATTAGCGAAGTCAACCGCCGTCTCGTTATTGTACCTATACATTGGTGGAAGATACCAAACATCGCAGACAATAGCCCAAGAACTCATCATATTCAGTAAATAATGCAGCATTCCGTACCGAGAACTGTTCCAAAACGCGTCCCCGAAACGAGGGTCATATCTAAAAGTAAAAAGAAATATATAAAATACCACAATATGTCCGTAAACACACACTTCTTTGTTGCCTAAGATGTCAGCTATTACAGCATATTTTTGAATAATTCTTTCTTTAATAAAAAGTCCTACACTTACGTCACGCTTTAGGCTATATATTTTCATTCCATTAAATTTAGGGGGTAAATATTTTGGATAAAAACCCTAATGTGGGAAAGAGACCATAAGTTGCTGCCAACATCAAGGAAGCAAGATTGCTAAGGTCGTCATGTCATTTTGACATTTGCTTTTGATAATTTGACAAATGTAAACAATAAAATAAAATTTTCATTATTCCATGCGGATGAAGCCGCACGGGAACAGCTAGTACTAATATAAATGCGAAAGTTTAGATGCATGTTTGTTAATTGTAGCCTAAAAAGCTAAACAAATTTCGATTAAATTTGGTATAGATGTAGAGAATAGCCTCGAAGAACACATAGGCTAATCATTTTTGTTGTTTTTTAATTCACGCGAACGGAGTCGCGGGCGAAGACTAGTTTTTGAATAATTATTTATTTAAGATAGAGAAGTTAAAACTTTATTTAATTGTTTTAGTTCAATTGCAAATGTCAAAATTCAAATACACAAATGACAACGAAGATCTTTGACATTGGATAACAATAATCGTTGCCAACAATCTTGCTTCCGTAATGTTGGCAGCTTGTAGTTTATGGTCCTTTCACACATGAAGGTTTATTACAATTTATTTACCCCGTAAGTTTAATAGGGTGAAAATATATAGCCTAAAGCGTGACGTAAGTGTAGGGCTTTTTATTTAAAAAAGAATTATTCAAAAATATGTTGTAATTGCTGACATCTTACGTCACAAAGTAGTGAGTTTAGGCTTTATTATATTAGTACTAGCTGTTCCCATGCGACTTCATGCGCATGAAATTATGAAAATTTTATTTTATTATTTAAATGTGTCAAATTATCAATTACAAACGTCAAAATGCCATGACATGATGACAACCTTGCTTGATTGATGTTTGCAGCAACTTATGGTCTCTTTCCCACATTAGGGTTTTTATGCAAAATATTTACACCCCTAAGTTTAATCTCGTGAAAATATATAGTCTAAAGCGTGACGTAAGTGTAGGGCTTTTTATTAAAGAAAGAATTATTAATAAATATGGTGTAATTGCTGACATGTTAGGCAACAAAGAAGTGTGTGTTTACGCTTTATTATAATATAATAGTACTCACTTGATAGCCACAGGATAAATAGTGCCGCCGACTTCAAAACTTCCTTTCTTGAACTGCATTACTGAAGTATTGTTAATACAAGTGCCTTCAGGAAATATCAAAATCGGTGGATTATCTGGCACTGAAATGTGTTCTTTTAACCTGAAAAAAGAAGAAAAAAACTACAAATTGAGGAATATACAAGAAAATATTTACTCCAATTTCATGTTTATGGCCATGACTTTATGTTATGTTCATAAACTGTCTTTCATGTTCTCCAAAAAAAACTAAATGACTTTCCCAACAACCTATTACATTTCTCTACGAAAATCTGCAAGGCTACTTAAAGGTTTTCCCATTTCGCGCGATATAAGTCGCAGGCAGGAGCTAGTGTTACAACAAAACAATCTAATGTAGAGATTTTACCTTCTAGCGACTGCATGCCTATCCTTTACTTCAGATCTTTCGAACCAAATATGGGGCGAAGCCCTAGCAAGAGCCCGCTGCAGGAGCCCTAAGAAACCGTCATGTCTTTGACCAATCTGAAATTGTAACATATTATAATACCAACGTAACTAGAGATATCGAAAACATACTAACATAAAGAAGAAAGATTTGTATTTTTGTATGTATTGAAATAAATCAAAATAACATAGGCTATATTTTTACTTTTTTAATTCCACGCAGGTGAAGTCACGAGCAACAGCTAGTATACTAATATTTAAAGAGTAAAGATTTGTATTTATGTTTGTACCAAAAACAAAATAGTTTCAAAAGTTCTTTCACCAATAGAAAGCTAGATAATCACCGAGTAACTGTATTACTAAAAATATTATTCCGCGCAAAGTCGCGGGCAAAGAGTATATATTTCCAAAATTTAAACATCTCTAATCTGGAATTAAGTCAACATAATTATTTATACAAAACCCCAAAACATTAGGACGTCACAAACATGCTTTAATGATATCCCAACAAACGTCACAATGAAATAAATTATTACAGCCTTACAAATAAACGCGGTATAAAGTTAAACTTAGGAATAAACTGAGTATATTAGTACAAATCAGTTTATAATTTTAGTACAAATTTTGCTTATACTCAGTTTATAATATTAGTACAAATTTTGCTTATACTCAGTTTAATCTTAGTACAAATTTTGCTTATACTCAGTTTATAATTTTAGTACAAATTTTGCTTATACTCAGTTTATAATTTTAGTATAAATTTTGCTTATACTCAGTT
>NW_013524996.1:13237-18055 GCF_000836215.1 Papilio polytes | reverse complement strand
GTACAAATTTTTACTTAGTTTATAATTTGAGTACAAATTTTGCTAATACTCAGTTTATAATTTGAGTACAAATTTTGCTTATACTCAGTTTATAATTTTAGAACAAATTTTACTTATACACAGTTTATTCCTAAGTTTTACTTTATACCGCGTTTATTTGTAAGGCTGTTAGTACTGTTTTTAATCATATTTTATTGTTTCTACTTACCAGAGAGTAACAATTATCGCACATCAACACTAAAACGTCAATAGGACTTGTATGATTCGCTACACATATACCATTCTTCGGCCTATTTATTTCCCCATCGTGGTATGTAATAACCATAGATATACATCTTGACAGAAAATTGAAACTCATTATAGAAGTGGCGTGGTTCACTCGCTGCTTGAATGGCCCATCCGGTAATGTACCCACGCATGCTGTGCTGATGATCAACCACCATACCTAAGCGATGACGGCATGCGTTAATGTGGAATATCCCCCAAAATACAGGAATATTCCGATGTAGACCGTATACCGGAATATTCCGATGCAGACCGTAATATATTGGAATATTCCAATACAGACCGTAATGTAACGGAATATTCCGATATAGACCGTAATGTACCGGAATATTCCGATGGAGACCGTAATGTACCGGAATATTCACCAATGTTCCATTACAGTCTGGAATTATGTATTCATGGTTATATAGGTTTGAAGTTTCAATGGATACTAATGTATTTTAAACGATGTTTAAATTAATTTTAATGCAAATAACCATAAATACACGAAACCCAATTCCCTCAAACAGACAACCACAGACAGAGTATTCACACAATAAAAAAACTACCAAAGAGAAATAACTGTTGTAGCTGAGTATTATCACGTCTATCGGGCTGGTGTGGTTGGCAACACAGAAGCCGCGTTCCTTCGGTAGATGCGGTAGATTATGGTAGTACACCACACAAGAGAGACTTCTCATCAGAATTCTCATGGATATTTTGTAGGAAATCGCACCGAAGTAGCGACGCAATCGCTTCGTTGGTAGCGTGCTCACCAATAGCATCGTGCAGAGCAGCGTCAGCACCTGGTGTTACCGGTGCAATGGTAACTTTTAGTAGGTTTTGGTAGAATATATTTTTAAAAGAATTTTGTGCTTTCTTGAAACTGATCAATTCAGGTGGGTGATAGAAATTGAATTTTGTTTGTAAATTAATATTTTTAATTTCGGTATTGCATTGAAGTGTAAATACTACATTCAGAAAAGCACAATACCAAAAAAAAACTGATTATAACCATAAAATTCGATATTTTACAAAATGGTCCTTTGAGTCCGATTTTTTAAAACCTAATATCTCTAAAAAAAATATAAAAAAAATAGTTTTTATGACACTTTAATAAGTACATAATACTTACCCCAATGACGAAAATCAATATCCTTAAAGGTAACAAGAAGAAATATCTGACTACAAAACCCATCATCCAAATAATAGTCAGCCTCCAAGTTAAGAATTCATACTGTCTGAAAAAGATAATAAAAACAACAATGAAATTAGGCATAGATGTAGAGGATAGTCTGGAAGACCACATAGGCTACATAGTTTTTTATTTAATTCCACGCGGACGGATTCGCGGGCGAAAGCTAGTAAGTAATAAAACTTAGAGTGCTTGCACACCTTTGACTAAACCAACGCACAACTGTTTAGTCGCGCCTTATAAAAAAATCCAAAAGAGGTATAACTCTTTCATCGTATAGGTTAAAAAAATGTAACAGTGGTAGAGCCCGCTTTAACATCTTCGCACTGTAGGGCTCTCAGCAATACCACGACCACACAGACAGGCGTGAAGTGGAAGCAATTCCGCGTACAGTCTGATGAGTGTGGTGCCGGAGGCCTAATTTTAGTCCCTTTCCCTTTCCACCCTTTTAAGAGGAAAGGATGGGAAGGAATGGATTTGTCGGTGAAGACGCATAGGAAGGGTAAATGTCCTCTTTATGTGCGTCTTCGTCAATGAAGGGTAGGCAGCGCTGCAATTGCGGATGTTTGTGCAGTCGCTTTCCATTTCGGTGGATTCAAGCCGCTTGCAAGTTTGACACATTATATTACTAATTGAACTGCCAATACTGCTTAAATTTTTTACTTTGTCCCTTTTACCTTGTCAAATCTATATTTTAATACTTTTTTTATTGAAATATTTGTACTTTTGTATGTATTGAAATTACTTAAAACTACTGGACCGAATTCAAAAATTCTTTCACCATAAAAAGCTACGTTATACGAAGGCTATATTTCTTATTTTTTTTTAATTTCAAACGAGCGATGTCACAAGCAACTAGTAGTAATTAACACGAGTTTGGGTACTCACCTATTAGTCCTAGTTAGTAAGTTCCAACTCCTCAACTCTTCAGCCTCGAAGACGGAGGTGACCTGATCCTCAATTATAGATTCCATGCCTGCCTTCACCAGGTCCATGCAGTGATAGAAGTGGAATTCTAGATTAGTCTGAAATTAATACGCATGAAGTTAAGAAAATTTTATTTAATTGTTTACGTTTGTCAAATTATTAATTGTTTAACTTGTTACCGACAGCGCGGCAGCCAAAAATACAAAACATTTTTTATTCTAACATATCTTTATTGAAAAACTTATTTACACAAAAAATATACAAACAACTTAAAACTCCAAACTATGTCGATCACATCTTGACTTCTTCTTTTATATATTTTCTTTTACAAACGATTATTGCCTTGATGGCCAGTATGCAACCTCTTTGGCTGTATACATACTGCTTGTAAGCCAAAGAGGTTGTATTTTGCACTCAACATTAATAGCGAATGTCAAAATGACATGACATAATTCTTGCTTCCTTGATGTTGGCAGCAACTTATGGTCTCTTTCCCACATTAGGGTTTTTATACAAAATATTTACCCTCTAGGTTTAATGGCGTGAAAATAAATAGCCTAAAGCGTGACGCAAGTGTGGGGCTCTTTATTAAAAAAAAACTAATAAAAAACATGGTGTAATTGCTGACATCTTAGGCAACAAAGAAGTGTGTGTTTACACTTTATTATAATAGTATAGATAAATATAGATTGTTAGTAATATATTTCACTTAAAATTTAGTATCTATTTCACCTTAATCAGTGGATAAATAAAAAAGTCACTGCTCACCTCACCATTCCCTTGTTCAGTTTTATGTCCGTTCTGGACCCGCCGATAGTTCAACTCTGGCGACGGACCGAGTATCTCTTGTCGTTCGATAACTGTCGTCTTCGTGCCTGGAATGGAAACGTTCGAATTTATTTTTTAAATTGAGTTGTATTAATAAAGGGAATTGAGCGTCGGTGGCTCAGTGGTTTGAGCACTTGACTTGAAATCTACAGGTCTTGGGTTCGAATCCCGCTGTACCAATGTGATTTTCGATTTTTCGAATTTTCATATGTACATAATTTACCCGACGTTCTAACGGTGAATGATAACATCGTGATGCAACCTGCTCATATCTGTGAAGAAATTCAAAGATATGTGAGAAGTCAACCAACCCGCACTTGGCCAGCGTGGTTGACTATGGCCTAGTCTTAGTGACATAGGGTAGGCTCCGAGCAACTCGGTGGGTAACAAAAGTAGCCTATGTGTTTTTCCAGACTATGCTCTAAATCTGTGCCAAATTTCATGGAGATCCGTTCAGCCGTTTAGGCTACAAACTCTAACAAACATCCATCATTCCATCCATCTAAACTTTCGCATTTATAATATTAGTAAGATAGTAAGAAGTAAGATTACTCGCTTTTAGTTGTGTGGCGAAACAATCGACAATCGTGCGTATGCGATAGTTATATCAAAGGTGTGCTCTTCTTTACACGAAAAAGCTGTCACCTCGACTTAGTCAGTGTGGAATTAAAAAAATATTATGATAAATATAGCCATTCAATATCGCAGACCATTCAAATCCGAACGGAGATTAACTATTCTACTAAATTTGTCAATCGACTTAAGATCGAATACATCCTACACAACATTCGTATCTAAATTATAACTGTTTTCGTTGGACGAATTGATATCGTCATCTCCTCTACCTTATCCTACTACCATAGTGTTAGCGCATCGGGTTTTCGTCCTCCAATAACTATCATCCATCATCTCAGTCATCACTCCCTTCGTGATCATGTCACCTTTCACACAATCCTTCCCATCTTTTTCTAGGTCTCCCATACCGTAAAACAAGCTTCATTTGTGAATATTTCAATTGCAAATGTCACTTAAATGCACAAATGACAACGAAGGCCCTTGACATTGGATAAAAATTACCGTTACCATAGCAACCTTGATGTCAGCTTGTAGTTTTGTCTCTTTCCCGCATGTCGGTTATTTCCAAATTAACTCCCTAAGTTTAATAGCGTGAAAATATATAGCTTAAAGCATGTCTTAAATGTAGAACTTTTTATTTAAGAAGGAATTATTCAAAAATATGCTGTAATTGCTGACATCTTACGTCACAAAGTAGTATGTGTCTACCCTTTATCATATTAGTATATAAAATATAGATTATCATACCATTAACACCATTCTCTTTGATAATAGCTGATGGTGGCTTGTCGTCAGGCACGAGGGGTTCCTCCTCATCCGAACTGTCACTCCTCTGCAATTTCTTTGCAACTTCGATGTGCTGGCGGCCATACTGTAAAGAAAAACAAACTCTCATAACTAGAACTCTGTATTTGAATCATGCGAAGAATCACCCCACAAGTATAACCTTCTTTATAAGTGTAAGCTTTATAAAATTGAAACTTATCCATACATCTAGTCTAAAAGAGCGTCTATGGCTCAGGGGATTA
>NW_013524996.1:7901-13186 GCF_000836215.1 Papilio polytes | reverse complement strand
AATTTCATATGTATAATTAACCCGACATTCTTACGGTAAGGAAAACATCGTGATGCAAATCGGCGAAGAAATTCAAAGATATGTGTGAAGTCGAACCGCAGTGGATCAGCGTGGTTCACTATATCCTAGTCACCCATAATTAGGGTAAGTTCTGAGCCCCTCCAGTGGGGACGTATCAGCTGGTGATGATGATGATGATAGTTTTAAAGATGCACCTGCAGGCTCTACCGCTTAACAGTTAACAGTGGTAGTGCCCGCTTTAACATCTACGCCGGCTCGCCTGGTGTAATACCACGACCACACAGAAGACAGGCGTAATTCCGGGTTTCGTATAATGAGTTTGGTGCCGGAGGCCCAATTTTGGTCCCTTTCCCTATCCACCCTTTTCTAAATATGAATGGATGGGAAGGAGAAGTGGATTTTACAATGGAGGAGACGCATAGGAAGGGGAAGTATCCTCTTTATGTCGGTCTCCTCCTCCGTCGACTAAGGGTAGGCAACGCATCTGCAATTGCAGATGTCTATGAGCAGCGGTCGCTTCGCCATTGCGGCGGTTTCAGATGGCCGCTTGCTTGGTCTTCGTAGTTAACAGTACTCTTAACTCCGCAGAAATATAAAACCGAATCGATGTATACGAAAATTGATGCACAAATTACATCGAACCGATAGAATATTACTATCTTTATTTTTTTAAAGAGAACGAATGAGACGAATGTATGTTTTTGTTAAATGTTCATGTTGAAGGATGTAACGATAATCATAAGTCGTTAGTACAAAGCAAATCGTTCTATGATTGCTTTACCGTTTTCTGAGGTAACTGCGTAAACGTAGGTGCGTAGTTACAGCGGAGAGGAAAGCGGATAGATTTATGTTGATAGATTTAATAGCATGCATTTTTGTTGTTACTAATATTATAAACGAGCTGTTGCCCGCGACTTCGTCCGCGTGGTATTAGAAAACATGCAAACTATATAAATTACAAAATGTTACGTATCCCTCGGGAACCGGACATTTCTCGGGAATGAAGCTTATCCCATGTGTACTCCTGACTTTGTTTTATATCTGTGCCAAATTTCAATAAGATATGTTAAACCATTGCAGAATGATCGAGTAAACATTAAAAAACTAAATTAATGAATCCCACGAGAACCGTAACTATTCCCGGGATAAAAAGTAGCCTATGGGTTCTTCCAGACTATGCTCTAATCCTGTGCCAAATTTCATAGAGATCCGTTCAGCCGTTTAGGCTACAAACGCTAACAAACATCCATCCATCCATCTATCCATCCATCCATCCATCCATCTATCCATCCATCCATCCATCCATCTATCCATCCATCCATCCATCCATCCATCTAAACTTTCGCATTTATAATATTAGTAAGATGTGAAAGTTTGAATGGATGGATTGTTTTTTTTTTGTAGCATAAACCGCTGAACGTATGTCGCTGAAATTTGGCATAAATGTAGAGGATAGTCTGGAAGAACAAACAAGGCCACTTTCTTCAGTTTTTCTTGAATTCCACGCGAATACAGTCGTGGGTAAAGGTAGTTTATTTATTAAAATCTTGACTTTTAAATATGTAATGTTAATTAGCTACAAAGTACTTGAGCGATTGTTATTCGATTAAATTGTGAGTTACCGCTGCTGAAAAACAATTACATCTTCTAGCCTAAATAATATTACTATAGATGAAGATTAAATATGATTCTATTTGTAATATTTCCAATAGTGCACAGCTATTTTTTTTTATCCTAAACACTTATCTACTTCTCGCTCGAAGTGGAGCCCCACCTTTACCCCAAGGTCGAAAGTTACTTAAACATTTACGTAATACGTTTGGAATCGCGGCAAAAACTTAATGCGGTGTTTATAAATTCATTTAAATTTTTTTTTTCTAAAGCTTTCTATATTCAAATTATTTCATATCCAGAGGTCGTTAAACTACGGCCCGTAACAACTTGATATCTGTGGGTTTAGATTGACATTATCTCCTTTCTATATACATAATAAAATTGGAGTGTCTGGTTGTAAAATCAAAAGAAAAATTCCAGATTTCGAGAAGATGATGTATTTAAGTTGCAGTTAACAAAAATCGCATTTAAAAAAAGATTGTCTGTCTGTATGTCCGCAAGCCGTTTGTTCCGGGTAATCTTGGAAACGGCTGGACCAATTTCCACCGGACTTTCACTGAAGGGTAGCTGACATAGACGGCCACATTTTTATCTTAATATTCATGGACTACGACGCGGGCAACCGCTAGTTGTTATTACAAATTACTGTTTCTGTTTTGACAAATAGAAAGACAAGGATGATAATATATAATACTAGCTTTCACCCGCGACTATGTCCGCATGGAATTAAAAAAACAGCCTATGTGTTGCTATTGTTGTGTATGTTTACATCTTACTAATTATAAAAGTGAAAGTTTGGATAGATGCATGTTTGTTAGAGTTTGTAGCCTAAACTGCTGAACGGATCTCGATAAAACCTGTCATAAGTGTAGGAGAGTCTGGAAGAACACATAGGCTACTCCCTTTTGTTTTTTAATTGAAAACTTTAAATGACACACTGACGGAGTCGGGGTAAAAATCTAGTTTATAATACTAGCATGTAGTAGTAACAATATGATGTTCCTCTCTTTAGTAATTTAGTTGTATTAAAATGGAATAAAGGCAGCGACTTCTATACGTTCCCTTGTATGTTAAGAGCGGCCGCACACCTTTGAGTAAACAATCGAACTGTGCGATTGTCGATTGTTTAGCCAATTCAACTGTTTAGTTGCACAACTAATCATCGAGTAGTGCACCATAGCTCATAGGAATCAAAGCGAGACTAAACAGGTTTGCAATAGTTTAGTAAAGATGTGCTTGCGCTCTCTGTCTAAACAGCCCTGTCTTATTTCTTGTCAATTCAAAATATCTATTATAAGGTATTTGGTTATTTTTTGCAACAAATATTGCATCAGCATTAATAATTGTTCATATTTAATTATTTAGATATGAAATGAGTATATTAGAGGAAGTTTGAGAGTAGCCCCAGTGGTAGAAGGTAAGGAGTAAAAGGTTAGCATGGATGGGTGCATGTTATGAGGAGGGATGAATCGTATGTTACGAGAACGTTAGTTATGAGTGTGGACATCGGTAGAGGTAGACATAGAAAGAGATGGATGTATTGTGTGAAAGGTGACATGATCAAGGGAGTGATGACTGAGATGACGTATGATAGAGTTATGTGGAGGACAAAAACCTGTTGCGCCGACCCTACGGGAGTAGGATAAAAGAGGATGTTGATGATTTAATTATCTTCGAATATTCAGGTTAAAGGAAAAAAGCCAATAATACATACAATATATACAATTATAGCGATATAAATATATGTCGCAATCAGAAGAAATCAATTTGAATTAAGGTCATAATTAGAACACGAGCGCCGCCAAGCGACATTCGTAGAACTTAGATTATTCTGAAAATAGGGATCCTTGCGAGAACATAGTTTGAACGATATGAGCTAGGTAGATCGATGATATCCTGACTGATGAGTATTGTGAATGTGTTCCTGGAATCCGACTTTACCCATGACCGCCCACATGTGATCTCGATAAGTAGTAATTCTGATATCGTGCTAGCTCAAGTCAACATTACATTAAAATTTATTAAAAAGACGTAGGTTTTGGATATTTAGACCAGTTCCCAAAATATTTCCTCGTGGAACTCTTTCAAAGCTTCGGTTTCGACGAGTTGTATATGATTACTAGCTGTTCCCGTGCGGCTTCATCCGCATGGAATTACAAAAACTACATTTTATCTTCTATACTAATATAATAAAGCGTAAACACACACTAATTCGTGGCGTAGGATGTCTGCAATGACAGCGTATTTTTGAATAATTCTTTCTTTAATAATAAGCCCTACAGTTACGACACGCTTGCGGAATAAATAACTTGAAAAAAACAAACCTTCTAGTGGGAAAGGGACCATAGACTACAAGCTGCTAACATTAAGCAAGGTTGTCATGGTTTGTCATCATGTCATGACATTTTGACATTTGCAATTGATAATTGGACAAATGTAAACAATAAAATAAATAAATATAAACATAAATTGTATGCGGATGAAGTCGCACGGGAACAGCTAGTTATTTATATTACGTAAAATTTTCAATTGTAAATGTCAAAATTCAAATACACAAATGACAACGAAAGCCTTTTACAATGGCAAACAATTAACGATACCATGTCAATCTTGCTTCCTTGATGTCAGCTTGTAGTTTATGGTCCCTTTCCTTCCCAAAATATTTACCTCCTAAGTTTAATAGCGTGAAAATACGTAGTCTAAAGCATGAAGCAAGTATAGGGCATTTTATTAAAAAAAGAATTATTCGAAAATATGCTGTAATTGCTGACATCTTAGGCAACAAAGAAGTGTATGTTTACGCGTTATTATAATAGTATAGATTACTGACATCCTACATAACAAAGTGTGTTTATGCTTTATTATATGAATAGGTAGATATATATGTGGGGTTGTGGCTCGATCAAATAAAAATAAACTCGTTATCTATCGCTATTTTTAATATTCGCATCATTTTACAAAAAACACATCTTGTTACATCGTCGTTCCTCTTTTTTCTCTCAACCTTCAACTTAATTTTAAACCAACGTCAAAGTATAAAATTCAAAATCAATTAAAAAGGAACGGAAATCAATTAAAAAGGAAAGGAAGGAAATATTAAAAAGAAACATAATTAACCTCTTATAACCTCCTTATCCTACATATATTTATATCTAACTTAAAGACAATTTATTAAATACATACAAAAATACGACATGTTCCCTGAATTGGATTAAAGAGAGATATGATTAGTTTATTAACCGATATGGCCTATCAATGACGGCCGAGTACAGTCAGCTTTGATAACATACACTACATTTCGCCCGCGACTCCGTCAGAAAGTAATTAAAAAAAAAGCAAACAGCCGAGATATTCTTCCAGAGAATTCTCTACATCTATGACTTTCATTGAGATCTGTTTAGAAATGCTACAAACTAACAAAAATCTATCTAAACTTTCGCATTTATAATATTAGTTACATTTAAGGCCTATCCCACCACCGACTGATAGAGGCTCAGATAGCTTAATGACGTCACTGTCAGATAAGAACAGGCTCTTACTATAATATGGCTTTCGGATTTAAGCATATATATTTTTAGACCAAATACTAGTACAATGTACACTTTTATATATAAAATAAGGTGGGAAACGAGCAAGCGGCCACCTCAATC
>NW_013524996.1:5476-7876 GCF_000836215.1 Papilio polytes | reverse complement strand
GCGTTGCCTACCCTTCATTGACGGAGGAGACGCACATATAGAGGATATTTCCTCTTCCTCTGCGTCTCCTCCGCGCTCAATTCCACTTTCCTTCCCATTTTTTCGTGTTAAAAAAGGGTGGAAAGGAAAAGGGACTAAAATTAGGCCTCCGGCACCAAACTCATCAAACGAAACGCGAAATAGCTTCCACTTCACGCCTGTTTTCTGTATGGTCGTGGTATTGTTGGGGGCGAGTCGGCCCTAAGATGTTAAAGCGGGCTCTACCACTGTTACAAATTCTGAGGTTTTTTAAATATATACTTTTTACAGCTAACTGTACTATTAAGGACGTTTAATACCTATCCATTACATTACAAATAATTCAAAAATATACTCTGATTGCATCATCTTGCATATCAAAGTGCCTGTTCATGCTTTATTATACTGGCTATTGCTCGCGACTTCTCCCACTTAACATTAAAAAATATAGTCGATGTTATTAACTGATAACGTAGCTTTCAATAGTGAAAGAATTTTTGAAATCGCCCGAATAGTTTTTGAGTTATTTCATCATCCATTTGCCCTTATCCCTTATGGAGGGCCGGCACAGTATGTGCTGCTCTTCCATACATCTCTGTCAGCCGTCATATCTGAATCCACTCCTTTCTTAAGCACATCCTCTTTCACACAATCCATCCATACTTTCTTCGGTCTTCCTCTTCCTTTGTAGCCATCCACATTCAGTCTTAACACTTTCTGGTTTATGTCCCCAACATTTCGTCGCATATGTCCATACCACACTAACCTTTTGCTTCTCAATTTCTCCACCACTGGCGCTACTTTCAAAGTTGTTAAGTTATTTCAATACATACAAAAATGCAAATATTCCCTCTATAATATTAGTATAGATATAGATAATTTAAAAATACTGTTGCATAATTTGCAATTAAACATAATATCGTAAATCACATAAAACGTTTACAATACAGTTATTAGACAATAAAAAAATATTTTATTACTTATGACCTGTAGACTAACCAAGAATATAAAAGCCGTGGTCTGGGAGCGATTTCATCGTCTTTATTATCAAAATAGCTTTCGTCCGTGACTCCGTCCGCGTTGAATTAAAAAAAACAACAAAAGTGAGTAGCCTATGTGTTCTTCCAGACTATCCTCTACATCCATACCAAATTTCATCGAGATCCGTTCAGCCGTTTAGGCTACAAACTCTAACAAACATCCATCCATCCATCAATCTAAACTTTCGCATTTATAATATTAGTAAGAAGTAAGATAAGATTTATGGTGGGTCTCTAAGTTTCCATTTATTTCATCAATACGTAGTGAGTCATTAGTTTTAGGTTAAAACGGTGTAAATCTCAAGTTACGTAGTCCGGAAAGACATTTTATGAATTTATCCAAACAACACTAAAATGGTTACACTTAGCTGGGAAACCGGCCAATGTTAAAAGCATAATTAAGCTGTTCCGACACGCTTTAGGCTATATATTTTCACGCTATTAAACTTATGGGGTAAATTATATGGTACAAAACGGCCAGGCGGGTAAGGGACAAAAACTACAAGCTGATAACATCAAAGAAACAAGGTTGCCAAGGTAACGGTACAATTATAACACTTTATCTAATTTTTTTTATAACATAAGGTGGCAAACGAGCAAGCGTTCTCCTGAATCCGACAAAATGGCAAAGCGACCGCTGCCCATAGACATCCGCAATCGCAGATGCGTTGCCTACCCTTATCCGACATAGGAGGAGATGCACATAAAGAGGATATTTCCCCTTCCTATGTATCTCCTCCGTCAAATCCATCCTCTCCTTATAAGAAAGGGGTGGTAAAGAGAAGTGGACTTAAATTAGGCCTCCAGCACACTCATCAGACGAAACACGGAATTGATTCCATTTCACGTCTGTCTTCTGTGTGGTCGTGGTATTACTGGGGGCGTGCCCTGCAGTGCTAAGATGTTAAAGCAGGCACTACCACTGAAATGTCAATGAAATACCAATATCGAAGTCCATCGTTGTTCTTTGTACAATTGTATTGACATCTACAATTTAGAATTTCACAAATGTAAACAATAAAATAATACATACCATGAATTCCCTTACATACACTAAAATATAAAACTTTAAAACTAAACAAGATTATCATGAATTTACAAACTTCCGACTTAACGACCTTGAAATTAGCGTTAGTAACAAAATAAAATTGATTAAAAGAAATTCCATATCTTATCAAATATCGCGACTATTCGAGAAACTTAAAAACAAAACCTTATTTAAAAAACTTTCCCGCATGAATTTTTTCCAATTTATTTACCCCCTAAGTTTAATATCGTGAAAATATATAGCCTAAAGCGTGTCGTAAATGTAAGGCTTTTTATTAAAGAATTATTCAAAACT
>NW_013524996.1:4239-4789 GCF_000836215.1 Papilio polytes | reverse complement strand
ATTCCATTTCACGTCTGTCTTCTGTGTGGTCGTGGTATTACTGGGGGCGTGCCTGCAGTGCTAAGATGTTAAAGCGGGCACCACCACCGAAATGTCAATGAAATACCAATGTCGAAGTCCATCGTTGTTATTTGTACAATTGAATTGACATCTACAATTTAGAATTTCACAAATGTAAACAATAAAATAAAACATAATATGAACACTACACTAAAATATATTAACTTTAAAACTAAACGAGATAAGATATCATGAATTTACAAACTTCCGACTTAACGACCTTGAAATTAGCGTTAGTAACAAAATAAAATTGATTAAAAGAAATTTCATATCTTATCAAATATCGCGACTATTCGAGAAACTTAAAAACAAACCCTTATTTAATAAAAACTAGGTTTAGGCAGCGTAAGCCGAGAAAAGTCAAAATTTAGTGAATTTCCCGCATGAATGTTTTCCAAATTATTTACCCCCTAAGTTTAATATCGTGAAAATATATAGCCTAAAGCGTGTCGTAAATGTAAGGCTTTTTATTAAAGAATTATTCAAAACT
>NW_013524996.1:0-4089 GCF_000836215.1 Papilio polytes | reverse complement strand
GTCATTAGGGTTTTTATCCAAAATATTTACACCCAAAGTTTAATGGCGTTAAAATATATAGCCTAAAGCGTGTCGTAAATGTAGGGCTTTTAATTATAGAAAGAATTATTCAAAAATATGGTGTAATTGCTGACATCTTAGGCAACAAAGAAGTGTGGGTTTACGCTTTATTATAATAGTATAGATAGATTCAAATTTACGATTACATACAAACCACGCGATATTCACACGTTTCATGCTCACCAGACAAAAAAACAAACCATAATTAATGTCATTTGTATTATAATGTAAGTAATATAAATATATCGGTCACGTCAAGTACATTACTTATATTGTCACTTAAGTTATGTAACCCTACTTCATTGTATATTAGGTGTTTAAGCACTTGACTTCTTTACAGGTCTTGGGTTCGAATCCCACCATACCAATGTGATTTTTGATTTTTGGATTATTTATACGTACATAATTAACCCGACGTTCTTACGGTGAAGGAAAACATCCTGTAAATATCGTAGAATTTCAAAGATGCAGTGGTAGTGCCCGCTTTAACAGCTTAGCACGAATGGGTCGGCACGCCAGGTGTAATACCACGACCACACAGAAGACAGGCGTCAAGTGGAAGCAATTCCGTGTTTCGTCTGATGAGCGTGGTGCCTTACTCTTTACCACCCTTTTCTTATAAGGTGAGAAGTGGATTTAACGGTGGATGCATAGGAAGGCGAAATGTCCTTTTTATGTGCGTCTCCTCCTCGGTCGGTAAGGGTAGGAAACGCATCTGCAATTGCAAATGTCTATGGGCAGCGGTCGCTTTCCATTTCGGTGAATTCAGGTGGCCGCTTGTTCGTTTGCCACTTTATGTTATAAAAAAAAAAGATGCGTTGCCTACCTTTGTCCGACGGAGGAGGAGACGCACATAAAGAGGATTTTGCCCCTTCTTATGCATCTCCTCCACTGTCAAATCCACTTCCTCTTCCCTTCCTATCCTTATAAGAAAAGGGTGGTAAAGAGAAAGGGACTTAAATTAGGCCTCCGGCACCACACTCATCAGACGAAACGCGGAATTGCTTCCATTTCCTCCTGTCTTCTGTGTGGTCATGGTATTACACCGGGCGAGCCCTGCAGTGCTAAGATGTTAAAGCGGGCACTACCACTTAAACTTCATATTTTTTTAATTTCTTCGCGTAAACATCACGATGTTTTCCTTCACAAGAACTTCAGATATATGTGAAATCAAAGAACACTGAATGGGAATCGAACCTAGAGTGCTGGTATGAGCCACTGATCTATTGAATTTCTAACGTACTTTACAATGTACTAAATTCGGCTTTGACCTTTAACCCTTTGACATAAATTAATCGATATGTACTATGTATGCTGAGTCATCAAATCGATATTCTGTAAACTACAATGTTTGTAAATAAATAACTACATATCAAGTCAAGGTTAAATTATCAATACTGTCGCTATATAAATTGACTAGCTCGTTGGTCGCGATTCCCGCGTGAATTTGAAATACAAATATAGCCTATGTTACTGATAACGTAGCTTTTTAATGGTAATTTTATGAAATCGGCCAAATAGTTTTTGAGTTAATATATACAACAATACAAACTTTTCCTCTTTATAATAATAGACTAGCTGTTGCTCGCGACATCGAACGCGTCAAATTCAAATAGCCTATGTTACTCTCAGATAACACCTTTCTAACGACGTAATAATTTTTAAAATCGGCCCAGTAGTTGAGTTATTTCAATAAATACAAAAATACAAATCTTTCTTTATAATATTAAGTACTAGCTGTTCCCGTGCGACTTCATTCGCATAAAATTATGAAAATTTTATTTTGTTGTTTACATTTGTCAAATTATCAATTGCAAGTGTCAAAGTGACATGACATTATGTCAAACCATGGAACCTTGCTTCCTTGATGTTGACAGCAACTTATGGTCTCTTTCCCACATTAGGGTTTGTATCCAAAACATTTACCCCTAAGTTTAATGGCATGAAAATATATAGCCTAAAGCGTGACGTAAATGTAGTGCTTTTTATTAAAAAAAGAATTATTCAAAAATATGGTGTAATTGCTGACATCTAAGGCAACAAAGAAGTGTGTGTTTACGCTTTATTATAATAGTACAGATAGATGACATTGTTAAAAAATTACGCAAGCACAGACACAGATAAAGCATAGTATTTGTAAAATATAGTAACAAAGACAACGTACGGAAAACAAATTCAGACTCATCATTGTGACGTTTGATACAAAGTCCTTTGTTCTTTATCTATATTTTTTGAGGGATAATGAGCGGGACATGAATACATTTTTGTACACGTTGGTGGCTAAGGTGTTCTGTAACCATGTTTAAAATACTAACATTTTCTTGCGACTTTGTCCACGCAGAAAAAAGTATTCTTCCAGACTATGTTCTACATCTGTCATTTATCGAGATCGGTTTAGCTTTTTTGAGATGAGTAAAACAAATATCCATTAAGACATTTATAATATTAGTATCTAGTATGATTTTCTAATCAATCTATCTCTACATATAAAAAAACTAGCTGGTCCCCTACGGCTTCATCCGCATGAAATTATGAAAATTTTATTTTATCGTTTACATTAATCAAATTATCAATAGCAAATGTCGTAATGACATGACATGACAAACCTTAGCAATCTTTCTTTCTTGATGTTGGCAGCAACTTATGGTCTCTTTCCCATATTAGGATCTTTATCCAAAATTTTTGCCCCCCAAGTTTAATGGCGTGAAAATGTATAGGATAAAGGATGACGTAACTGTAGGGCTCTCTATTAAGAAATATATTCAAATATATGTTGATATTGCTGACATCTTAGGCAACAAAGAAGTGTGTGTATACACTTTATTATAATAGTATAGATTGGTGTATCGGTTTGTAATATCTAAGAAAAAATCCAGGTTTTGTGAAGTTATATTTGCATTGCTGATAATGAAAATCGCATTTAAAAATTTTGTCTGTCTGTTTTCTGTCCGCAAGCCGTGTTTGTTCCGGGTAATCTCCGAAACGGATGGACCGATTGTGACGGGACTTTGACTGGAAGGTATCTAATGTACGAGAAGTTATACACCATTCTTTTTAATTCCGAGCTACAAAGGTTCAATAACACAGTCCATCTATACTATTATTATAAAGAAAAAAGATTTGTATTTTTATATGTATTTAAATCTATACTATTATAATAAAGCGTAAACACACACTTCTTTGTTGCCTAAGATGTCAGCAATTACAGTATATTTTTGAATAATTCTTTTTTCAATAAAAAGCCGTATACTTGCGTAACGCTTTAGGCTATATATTTTAACGCCATTAAACATTAGGGGGTAAATATTTTGGTTAAAAAACCCTAATGTGGGAAAGAGACCATAAGTTGCTGCCAACATCAAGAAAGAAAGATTGCTAAGGTTTGTCATGTCATTTTGACATATATAATTAATAATTTGACAAATGTAAATAGAATTTTCATAATTTTATGCGGATGAAGCCGCACGGGAACAGTTAGCAACTCATAAACTACTGGGCCAATTCCAAAAATTCTTACATCATTAAAAAGCTACATTATCAGTGAGGCATAATTTCACGCGGGCGAAGTCGCGAGCAACAACTAGTGATTCTATGGTATTTAATTGTTTTAACCGACGTATAAAGCGGTTTCTACTGTTTATCAATGATCAAAGTACATTAACTGCAGGAAATTTACATCGTTTCCTGATATCGAAGCGATACTTTGTAAATATTGTCAATCGTTACTAACTGTGGGTTAACACTGACGAAACACGTACAACATATTTACTGTTGTTTCAAAGAGATAACTGAATTTCTTTTATTATAATGTTTTTAAATTTAACCGTTTTTATATTACAGACTAGCTTTCGCCCGAATCCATCCGAATGGCAATAAAATGAAACAAGTAGATATGTTCCAGACTATTCTCTACATTATCCACTTGCCCTTATCCCTAATGGAGGGTCGGCACAGTATGTGCTCCATACATCTCTATCAGCCGTCATATCTGAATCCACTCCTTTCTTAAGCATATCTTTCACACAATCC
>NW_013524995.1:0-577 GCF_000836215.1 Papilio polytes | reverse complement strand
TTATGCACATAGCGCATAGTGCATAGCGCATAGCGCATAGCGCATAACGCGTATCGCTTGTCGAAAACTCGAAACTCGAAAATCGAAAATCGAAAATCGTAAATCGCATATCGCGTTATGCACCTAGCGCATAGCGCATAGTGCATAGTGCATAGCGCATAGCGCATAGCCTATAGAGCATAACGCGTATCGCGTATCGAAAACTCGAAACTCGAAAATCGAAAATCGCATATCGTGTTATGCACATAGCGCATAGTGCATAGCGCATAGCGCATAGCATATAGCGCATATCGCGTAACGCTTATCGAAAACTCGAAAATCGATAATCGCATATCGCGTTATGCACAAAGCGCATAGCGCATAGCGCAAAGCGCATAATGCGTATCGTTTATCGAAAACTCGAAACTCGAAAATCGAAAATCGCATATCGCATATCGCGTTATGCACAAAGTGCATAGCGCATAGTGCATAGCGCATAGCGCAAAGCGCATAGTGCATAGCGCATAGCGCAAAGCGCATAATGCGTATCGTTTATCGAAAACTCGAAACTCGAAAATCTAAAATCGCATATCGCGTT
>NW_013524994.1:0-1094 GCF_000836215.1 Papilio polytes | reverse complement strand
CCCGACACGCCCACACCGCCATCGCGACCTACACACAACACATCGCATTGTTTGCAAAATGCAATTTAATGGTAGTTTTGATACTTTTAACAACAAATAGTCAATTCATCACATCTATGTCCTTATCTTACACCTTTAGGGTCAATGCAATAGGTTTGGGCCTTTAGGTTGATCTATCTATGTTATCTCAGTCGCTCCCTTTTTGACAAATCACCAATTAGTCATTCAATTTATATATTTTTTTATTATATAAATATTTTAACATTTATGGACGTGTTCAAGCCTTGATGATTTTCTATTAAAATTGTTAGCAAGATTCGTGTGTCGTGTGCATACCGTGCGGGTCCCCGCCGAGCACGTAGGCGCGCAGGCGGGGCGCGAGGTGCGGCGGGGCGGAGTCCCCGGCGCCCACGCACACCAGGCCCAGCGCCAGCCCCGCCGCCAGCGCGTACCCCTCGCGCTCCACGCAGTTCTCCGTCTCCGGCCCCGGCGGCTTGCCTGCGAACATTCAGTATCATCTATACTAATATAACATAAAAAAAACTACGTTACCGCTAAGTGACAGAACGTCTTTTATTATTTTTTAATTTCATAGCTAGTTATTTATACAATAAGAATGATAATATATAATCAATGATATATCAATGATAATATATAATCAATGAGATATGTTATTTTAAAAGTAAACTAAAAGAAGTTCTTTGCCACATTAACGCTTTAAATAACTACATCTTTTCCTTTCTTTGTGTAATTCTTACACAAAAGCAATTATATCCGTATAGTTTATACCAAATAATTGGTTTTCACCTTCTTACTTAGAATTAATAAATAAGTATGGTATATACCTATTTCGTTGAGCAGGACTTGAGCATAATGCGCGTGCACAGTTTCCTGATACAGCAGACCCACGCCCAGAAGCGCCGCCACCAGGATATTCTGCTGGATGTCCAGCTCGATGGAAGTAGGAGGCAGCAGGGCCTCCAGATGGATGCTCATCATCTTCGTAGCTTGCACGTCCATCGTCCCTATTTAATTTTAATTGTTAAACTGTCGATAGATGGCGTTAATTTCAGTTAGTAACAGCGCCATCTATC
>NW_013524993.1:0-1711 GCF_000836215.1 Papilio polytes | reverse complement strand
GGGCGGAAACGAGTATTCTACCGGCCGCATTTGCATAACACCTCGCCGCTCGTCGCTTGACCTACTTCAGCTTTATCGTACTTTGTCTCAGAGCGAAATTTGACAAAGTTTTATAACGAACTCTTGTTTATGCAAAGGATACGAGCACGCCACGCGGGGCAACGCGTCGTTAATTATAGAACAATTCGAGGGCAATACTTCTGTTGTAAGCTTTGTGTGTATACAGAGCGTCCCGAACGCATAACATACATTTTCTTCGTGAAACCATTCGCCGCTGATGTTTTAAAATTTCCTTCACAATCCGACCGATGGTTTATTAATGACATTGATTTTTATTTATAAGAGTTATCAAGTAAGACGACTGCATTGGACGGCCTTCTGCCGTCGCCCTTTCAGGGCGAGGTTGAGGCCGGCACGCGCCGTACACTCTGTCCGCAGCGCCACAGCATCCACGGCATGACGGAGGAGGAAAATGTGGTGCGGCCGCACCAGGAGATGGCGGTGCTTTCGTTGGAGGAGAAGAAATTCCTGTTGGGCGTGGAGCGCGGTGACGTGGCGGGCACGCGGCGAGGGCTGCAGCGCGCACGAGACACTGGTCACATCAACGTCGACTGCGTTGATCCACTGGGCCGCAGCGCGCTGCTCATGGCCATCGACAACGAGAACCTCGAGATGGTGGAGCTACTACTCGAGTTCGGCGTGGAAACGCGCGATGCGCTGCTGCACGCCATCTCCGAGGAGTTCGTCGAGGCCGTGGAGGCGCTGCTCGACCACGAGGAGCGCACGCGCAAGCCCGGAGAGCTGCACGTGAGCTCAGCTTTCACAATCACTCCATTCCTCGCTACTTCTTTCCTCTTTCTTATCTACTACAACAAAGCTTAAACTTTATGTTGGGTCGAGGATGGCTGCGAGCACACGTCTGCCGGCGGCGCGCTGCATGCTATCTGGCTAGCCTGACGTAAAGTTTTGAACTCTGCTCTCTAGGGATAACGAAACTTATAAATCTTTTGTAGGATTATTTAATGACCTCAATGTTGTACCTTAAACTTGTTACCTTAAACTTAAATTTGTTGTTGTACTGATTAATGCCTATTTGCACTAGGCAAGTAATTTAGTTGAGTACTGAGCTATTTATCTATACTATAATAAAGCGTAAACACACATACGAAGTGTATGTGTAATATGTGTGTAATACGAAGTGTTTGTTGCCTAAGATGTCAGTAATTACAGCATATTTTTGAATAAATCTTTTTTTTAGAAAAAGCCCTACACTTACGTCACGCTTTAGGCTATATATTTTCACACCATTAAACTTAGGGGGTAAATATTTTGGATAAAAACCCTAATGTGGGAAAGAGACCATAAGTTGCTGCCAACATCAAGAAAGCAAATTTGCCAATCGATACTTCAGATGCGTCATTTACGATTAATAATAATAACGAGTATTCTGCTATAAAATCACTCCTCTGAATGTGAAATTCAGATAGACCAAGTATACAAAGGTGACTAGACTACACTGGTTTAGACAGTTTCACATTTAGCTTCCAAAAGTAAAGTAAAGTCGGGAGCGAAGAGGGAAGCCTTTTCGCCTCCGACTTTAGAAGTTGGAGTAGCGAGCGGAGTGATAGGATGGGGAGTAGAGTTAAGCTAGAGGTGAGGTGAGTCTGCGATCACGTTACAGAGCTGGGAGGCGCTGCCGCCCGAGACGGCG
>NW_013524992.1:0-1261 GCF_000836215.1 Papilio polytes | reverse complement strand
CGCTGAAAGGGCGTTGCCGACGACACAAGTAAACGGGACAACCGAAGAAACCGCTCTCGTCGCATCAACAGCGGCGATATGCGGCTCTGTGTTACTAAAGGTGTGCCCGGTAATAATACGCGGTCCGGAGGGTACAGAGATCGCCACTTACGCGCTTCTTGACGAAGGTTCCACTATATCGCTAATTGACCAACAATTAGCAGAAGAGATAGGTGCGAAGGGACCAACGAGTAACCTCCGCATCCGCTGTGTGTCCGCGACGAACAATCATCCGAATAGCCGCATCGTGGACCTTACTATTAGAAGGAAAGGACAAGACGAGTCGCACGCAATAAAAGCGAGAACAGTGAATAGCTTAGCCGTCGGGATGCAAACAGTGAGTACCGATTGTTTGCGGTTAAGCCATCTATGT
The DNA here is from genome assembly GCF_000836215.1 of Papilio polytes. Taxonomy (NCBI): domain Eukaryota; kingdom Metazoa; phylum Arthropoda; class Insecta; order Lepidoptera; family Papilionidae; genus Papilio; species Papilio polytes. The sequence continues at coordinate 849 of NW_013524992.1, read as the reverse complement.
GATTTGCCGAGGGACGCTTGTTTTAAGAACGCGAAGCCTAAGTTATTATTAGGTGCGGACAATTGGCACCTAATTATATCTCGCAACATTCGTATCGGACAACGCGACGAACCGATCGCGGCGAACACGTTACTCGGTTGGGTGATACAGGGGACGATGCCAAGAGCTGTATGCGAAGATGAAGAAACTGTGCTTCACATCCGCTCGCCCTACTCACCGGGACCCAACGATCGGATACGGGTGGACAGAGACGACGACGAGATTAACGCATTATTCAAGAGGCAAGTCAAAATAGACGAAAATGACCAGCCAGCACAGATGTTTTTATGGCGCGGAGACGATAGCCGTAATCCACCTCAAGAAAACGCGATTACGTCGACAATATTCGGCGCGAGAAGTTCGCCCGTTTTAGCGCACAGTATTCAAGACTGCAAAGCGCGCGTACACGCCGATACGCAACGACTAGCTCTCGACGCCATCACGAAGAATCATTACATGGACGATTATCTCGATAGCTATGTTACTGTCGATGACATGCAGAAAACGACAAAGGAAGTGGTCGAGGTACATGCAAATGCCGGTTTTATTTTAGCGAGTTGGAATTCGAACAAACTCGAGGCGCTAGGTAACATACCCATCGATAAGCGTGCCACGGAACCGACGGAAGTGGGCAAGACATCGGAGGCGAAAACTCTAGGGCTGCGATGGATATCTGAGGAAGACGCGTTGTCTTTTAACGTGTCGATGTGTCATGTTACTCAAGAAGTTAAAGATCTCCATCGACCGCCGAGTAAACGAGAAGCTTTAAGCGCAGTAATGTCCATTTTCGACCCGTTAGGACTGCTCAGT
>NW_013524991.1:735230-735856 GCF_000836215.1 Papilio polytes | reverse complement strand
GATACCTCCTGCTCACTCGGGGAGGTGGAACACACAAATCGCCCCCCTGATAGATCCTGATAGATAGATGATATAGATAGATCTATAGTAATATAATAAAGCGTAAACACACTACTTTGTGGTGTAAAATGTCATCACAGTATAATTTTGAATAATTCTTTCTTTAATAAAAAGCATTACACTTACACGCTTTAGGCTATATATTTTCATGCTATTAAACTTAGGGGGTAAATAAATTGGAAAACATTTTTCATGTGGAAAAGACACCATAAACTACAAGCTAATATTGACATTTGCAATATAATTTCATGCGGACGAATCCGCACGGGAACAGCTAGTACTCGTATAAACAGCATTTTTTTTAAGAAGACAAGCAAGACAAGTGATTGTTACCCATAGATACATACCAATGTGAATGCGTTGTCTATGTTTAATGACAGAGTAGACTCAAAACATATTTCCCCTTTCTATGCGTCTCCTCTATGGTACACTTTAAAATCCTTTTCCAATATATGCATAAAAAGGTATGAATTTTGTTTATAAAGGAAATTAGAGGTATACAATTTGTTTTTGTACAAGTGTTACAAGATTGTTAACCAAAGGTAAAGTTAATATGAAACATTTTT
>NW_013524991.1:733744-735203 GCF_000836215.1 Papilio polytes | reverse complement strand
TTTTTTTATATAACATAAGGTGGCAAACGAGCAAGCGGCTACCTGAATCCGCCAAAATGGCGGAGCGACCCTTATCCGACGGAGGAGGACGCACATAAAGAGGATATTTCCCTTCCTATGCATCTCCTACACCGTCAAATCCACTTCCCGTTCCATCCTCTCCTTTAAGAAAAGTGTGGTAAAGAGAAAGGGACTTAAATAAGGCCTCCGGCATCACACTCATCAGTCGAAACACGGAATTGCTTCCATTTCACACCTGTCTTCTGTGTGGTCGTGGTATTACACCGGGCGTGCCGGCCCTGCAGTGCTAAGATGTTAAAGCGGGCACTACCACTATTAAATAGTGTTGTAAACACCACTTATAATAGAGATGTAACTTAACTTAACTTACATATGCAAAGTTATAAAAACAATTTTGTATTTGTCAAAATCAAAATTTAAAATACAATTAACTGCTTGCATTCGCTTCGTTATAACATTTTCAATTTGAGTTCCATCCGAAACTAGGTTACAATTTAGTCCTAAATACAATTATCAACTTAACAACGTTTAAATGAAATGAGTTCATCTAGTTTGAAACGATTTACTTAATTTTACTAAACCTTTGACTATACAGAAATGGACTAGACAAACACTTTTTTCCTGTGGTTATTAACATTACGGAAAATGTACACACATAAAACGTACACAAATAAAGCAAATTTTGATTTCCTCATATTTATTTGACAAATCATTAGATAAAAATGTGCGTACTCGACAAGTCCTGTCACCTAATGGTCAAAGAATTTAACTAATGTTTGCGTTTTGTAACAAAATTGTAAATCAACAGTTTAACACTGGTTAAGTCCTATACAAAATGATGTTTTTTCTGTTTTTTAAGTAAGAGAAAGGGAGACGACAATATCCTTTACACCAATCGTCCAGTGTAAGTATAGTCTGAATAGTTTGGATGGATTTTACGCGACTGTTCTAGAATTTTCTAGAATAAGACATCGTTCTATAATCTTTTGTATTACAGATGTTTTCTGGAAAATGAGAAAACCGGTGAATGCGAACGAATATAAAAATTACAAGATTATTTTCTTTGTTTTACGCTTTTTCTTTCGCCTTAACATTTCACCGTCGGCATTTATTAGATTTATTACGTATTAGGGCACCTTAAGATATTTGTTCTGAAATTTGTTTAGGTGTGAAATCGTAAAGAAACCTTTTTTTATAAAAATATACGAACAAAGTAATAATTCTTGCGCAATTCTGGCACGTTATTAATTGGAACATTGTCGGGAGAGATTCATAAAATCATACCTTCCCTCTTATTCTCTATGGAAGAAAAGAGACAACAGTACATTCCCTACAAGCGGTAGTTAAATTTCATAAAATTAAATATTACCATAAATAGTTCGTTCATTATCGCTTGAAGCGATCTAAGAGCTCGGCGGCCTCCCAAACTGGTAAAGTA
>NW_013524991.1:729012-732417 GCF_000836215.1 Papilio polytes | reverse complement strand
AGGATAAGGCAGGGGAGATGATGATATGTGCAGGCATCACGATGTTTTCCTTCACCGTAAAAACGTCGGGTAAATTATGTACATATGAAAATTTGAAAAATCGAAAATCGCATTGGTACTGCAGGATTCGAACCCAAGACCTCTAGATTTCAAGTGCTTAAACCTCTAAGCCACCGACGACCTTAGTAATAGATCAAATTTTCCGTCATATGAGTTACCAAATCTTATTTATTAGGGACATAATTGATGAATGTGGTTATTGGAGCTTTACCCTAACATATGAAAGCTCCCGACGCCTGTTTGATTGATCGATCGCTAAATGCTACGGAATCTGTTAATAGCTATAAAATATCTGTACAAATTACAGTAGAGAAGGAGTAAATATATATTTTTTATAATTTCCCGTAACTTTACACACACAGCATAGCTTCGTTATGGACCTTCAAGAAAAAAGCATAGTTACTTCTCCCCTCAAGGCCAGCATCTGCGTTCCTTCGGCATTTTTATATATTTGGGCGATAATATGTTCCCGCTGCTCCTTTGCCCCTTTCTTTATAAAAAAATAACTTATCTTCCAATTTATCTTATTAATATTATAAAAACGAAAGTTTGGAAGAATGGATGGATGTTTGGTAAAGGTTGTAGCCTAAACTGTTGAACGTATCTCGAAGAAATATGGCATAGATGTAGAGCATAGTCTGGAAGAACACAAGGGTTATCTTCTTTTGTTTTTTTTTAAATTACACACGAACGGAGTCGCGGGCGGAAGGTAGTATACTTATTTAGGAATAATTTTATTAATTACCCATGATACCAAAGTGGTTTTGCAGTTCTCTTAACCCTCTTAAACCGGTCACGAGAATTAGGTGAGTTACAAGAACACTTGTGTACCTAAGTGTACACTCAGACCCGTACTTAGGAGTTCTATGTCAGGTAAGTTGACAGAAACATAACCCTTCATAAGATTTGTATATGAAATAAAAAGTATTGAAATGTTAAAATAAAGGACAAATCTGTAATCAAAAATGTGCGGTTAACATTTTTGAACAAACAAGCATTTAGTTAAAACTGAAGGAGCCAGTTTAAATAATTTTTAGAAAATTCTATACTACATGACTGCTTATAGTTAAACAAGTCTGATTAGTTGTTAGTTAATTTAGTTTCCGCTTTATTTTCAGACAAAATGGTGTATTATTTATTGTTAAACGAAGAAGCGGTATTAGCAATTTTGAATTTGGAACAACATCGAAATGACTGACGCCCATAGACTTCAGACGCGTTACCTTTATTCTACAGAAGGGACATACAAAAATATGATATTTCCCCTTTCTGTGTATCCCCTTCTCTGGCATTCATTTCACATTTTTACCATTTCCTGATAATGGGAAGTAGACACGAAAATTAAACCCCCGGCACGTGTTTCGTTATATTTAAAAGTTTTAAGTAATCTGAATTATTATTACAATATTAACTGCAATAAAACATAGCTATGAAAGCTTTGAAATTGAAATTTAATGTTCTACGTTACTTTAAAAGTTCTTAAAGTATAAAGTTTGGATATAAATTTAGTAAACAAAGTCGCCGTTAGTGAAACCACTGCGAGTTCCTTCAAAAATATATTAGTTCTGTGGAAGAGTAAATAGTGTTGGAGGAAGTCGGTTGAAGTTTGTTAATAGTCTTAAGATAAAGTTACACAGCTATGTAGAACAGTGTTCGTTTTGTGGCGCACACCTTTGACTAAACTATCGCACAATAGTTGTGCGATTGTCGATTGTTTCGTAGCAAATTCAACTGTTTAGTTGCACAACTAAAAATCAAGTGTGCGCACCTCCATATAAGCTCATAGGAATATAAGCGACTAAACAGTCGTGCGATAGTTTAGTCAAAGGCATGCGTGTACTCAATAGGTTGTAAAGTAAGTAAGATATAGATTAAATAAACATTTCTATTGGTTTTTTATGTTATTTTTAACTGTCAAAGAATAACGAATTTCAGAGATTCTTATAGCATATTAAAATAAGATATATTGACTGCTTTAATTCTTTTTGAAACAAATGCAAGAACACAATTCAATTTCATTTTTAAATTGGTTAAGTCGTTTAAATTACTCTGTTACTATAAAAATTTACAATAGGAAAATCTAATAAAATCCTATTTAAAAATAAGGATTTTCCTTTCTGAAATAACTCCCTTATTGCTCATTCTTTAATATACTATATAGAGAAAGTATTCTTTTATATCGTTTTAATTAAAAAAAGCACATTTGTACGTTGAATTAATGAAGGTAATACGTTCGTTGTAATTTCGTAGACATGACGAATAGGAGCCCATAAACAAATTAACGAACATTTGTAACCAACGGTCGGAAAAGTTTTATGAAATTCTTTTTTTAGTATATTTTAAAACATTAAAACGATTTAATTCTCCTCATTACGTTCGCGGACTGACTAAAATATCACACAACTGTTGTAAGTTTGTCGATTATTTTAATTCAACTGTTTAGTTGCACAACCTAAAATCGAGTAGAAACTATTGTGCTATAGTTCAATCAAAGGTGTACATGCTCTTTTTGTAATGGCTTGCCATTTCTGCCATTCTATGTATACATTTTCTGTCACCACGATAGTAGCTATCTCACCGGGCCAGATGAATCATCATCTCTCCCGCCTTATCCTTCTCCCGTAGGGTCGGCTCACTGGGTTTTCGTCCTCCAAAGCACTATCATCCGTCATCTCAGTCATCACTCCCTTCTTTATCATGTCATCTTTCACGCGATCCATCCAGATGAATACATGAATATGTAGTGTGGTGAACTAGGGTTCGTATAATGTACGTGCATATAGTGCCCACAAAAAGTCGCTGCTGCACTTTGACGTGATTGAATATTTATTACTTCGCACTTGCAGCCGAGATTGATGTTTTCTTCTGTAGAATATCCTATATCTCGATATGAATAATGAGAATCATTTAAAAAGGGCGCACACTTTTCACTAAACATACTGTTGTGCGATTGTCGATTGTTTCGCAGCTCAACTGTTTAGTTGCACAACTAAAAATCGAGTTGTGCACCTCCATGTTAACTAATAGGAATCAAAGCGCGACTAAACAGTTGTGCGATAGTTTAGTCAAATGTGCACTCATTCTTTTAAAATCAAAAATAATTTAGAGATGATGTAGGAAATAAGATATGAGCTAATAAAAATATTATTCCATTAGCTGACAATATAATTTTACAGAATGTTGTGTGAATGCATATAATTTTCAACATTTCATTACATTCTAACTATAGTAAGTGATTTAAGTAATAAAACTAAGTAATACGAAGCTCTTTTAAAAATCAATCATACTAATATTATAATTTTTTTTATTATCTTTAAAAATTATTATCTAGCCTTTGAAAAAGAA
>NW_013524991.1:726662-728760 GCF_000836215.1 Papilio polytes | reverse complement strand
TCTCAGTCATCACTCCCTTCTTTATCATGTCATCTTTCACGCAATCCATCCAGGTGAATACATGAATATGTAGTGTGGTGAACTAGGGTTCGTGTAATGTACGTGCATATAGTGCCCACAACACGTCGCTGCTGCACTTTGACGTGATTGAATATTTATTACTTCGCACTTGGAGCCGAGATTGTAGCTTTTCTGTAGAATATCCAATATCTCGATATGAATAATGAGAATCATTTAAAGCGGGCGCACACTTTTCACTAAACATACTGTTGTGCGATTGTCGATTGTTTCGCAGCTCAACTGTTTAGTTGCACAACTAAAAATCGAGTGTGCGCACCTCCATATAAGCTCATAGGAATCAAAGCGAGACTAAACAGTTGTGCGATAGTTTAGTCAAAGGTGCGCGCGTTCTTATTTTTTAAATAAAAAACAAGACACGAGTTAATAAAAATATTATTCCTTTAGCTAATAATTCTACAGAATGTTATGTGATTGCATAAATTCAATTTCTAACTACAGTAACTGATTTAAGTAATAAAACTAAGTAAAACGAAGCTCTATTAAAAATCAATTGTGTTTCCACTATGTGTAATTAATCTTACATGATTTAAATAAATAAATAAATAAAATAAATGTTTAAAAGGACTAGATATTTTAATTTAGTTTAGACAATAAGCTGGATTTAATCCTAAAGTTGAAAACGTGTTTGTAACTTTAACAATATAGTTTTAAAGACTCTTGTTCGCAATATAAATAATAATTTTATATAGAAATGTAAATAATTAGTAACTACTTATAGCGAAAATTAATTAAAAACGGCTCAACTAACGCTTTTATCCTCCGGTGACGACACCGACTAGTTTCAGACCCTTCGGGGGTCCTTCTTCAGGGCGAGTATCAATATATTTTGTTCGCGGTCACGTCGCGCCTCGCCCTGAAGGAGGACCCCCGAAAGGTCTGAAACTAGTCGGTGATCACCGGAGGATAAAAGCATGAGGTGAGCCGTTCTTAATCAATTTAATAACTAATTACATTCAAAAAATTAACTTCCGTTAACCGTCTAATAATTTATCACGTAAACTTTTAATATTAACACTATTAGCGTTTTCAATTAGTTTATTGAAAATAAAAAAAAACTACCAAGTGATGATAAATTGCTTCTAATTTAATTAAAAACCTCGCTGCAAGTTTCCACAAGTTTGTTAATTAAAAATGCCAAGACGTGAAAGTTTTAAGCCGCCATCTTCTGGACGTTTTTCTCAGTGATTCATATGTGTCCACTCAGTATAGTAACCCCCTATAACGCGCTTCATTATAATGCTACCGTACCCCCTATAACGATAATATTCCCTTAAAGGAAGAAAACTAAAACTTTTGGGTCTGCCCTGTTGAGAAACGCGTTATAGAAGGAATCCTACAATGCGAATTTCTATAACGTGATACCAAGATCCGTGTTATAGGGAGGATCACTATCTCCATTGCAACTTGAGGTTTATAAATAATGGTACTATGACAAAGGAACTTTGCAAATCAAGAATATTAAGTGTTAGTTTTCATCAATATAATGCTGTATGTGTGTGTGTGTGTGTGTGTGTGTGTGAGAGAGAGAGAGGAAGATAAAATAGTGTTCTTATGTTTCATTATACACACAAGTTACAATTAAAATATTTTATAGAAATCTTTTAATATTCAAGAGCGGGCGCACACCTTTGACTAAACTATCGCACAACCATTGTGTGATTGTCGATTGTTTAGTGGCACAACTAAAAATTAGTGAGCGCACTGCCATATAAACTCATCGGAATCAAAGTTTGACTAAACAGTTGTGCGATAGTTTAGTCGAAGGTGTACGCTCTAAATCTAATAGTATAAAGATAAAATAACATTAATTATAATTAATTGTTATGTCTGTTTGCATAATTAGCATTAATGTGTTTTAATTGTTTAAAATAGTTGTGTTCTCTCTGTGTTCGTAGAGGGCGGTAAAGTGGTAGTCTAATATTTGTTCTGAATAAATTAGCAGCCACATGTTGATTGAACAAAGCGTCTATGTCGTGCTCGAGAGAAATGTAAACAATTACTTTTTTTTTTTTTTTTT
>NW_013524991.1:719654-725813 GCF_000836215.1 Papilio polytes | reverse complement strand
TGTGTGTGTGTGTGAGAGAGAGAGAGAGAGAGAGAGAGAGAGAGAGAGAGGAAGATAAAATAGAGTTTTTATGTTACATTATACACACAAGTTACAATTAAAATATTTTATAGAAATCTTTTAACATTCAAGAGCGGGCGCACACCTTTGACTAAACTATCGCACAACTGTTGTGTGATTGTCGATTGTTTAGTGGCACAACCAAAAATTAGTGAGCGCACTGCCATATAAACTCATCGGAATCAAAGTTTGACTAAACAGTTGTGCGATAGTTTAGTCGAAGGTGTACGCTCTAAATCTAATAGTATAAAGATAAAATAACATTAATTATAATTTATTGTTATGTCTGTTTGCATAATTAGCATTAATTTGTTTTAATTGTTTAAAATAGTTGTGTTCTCTCTGTGTTCGTAGAGGGCGGTAAAGTGTTAGTCTAATATTTGTTCTGAATAAATTAACAGCCACATGTTGATTGAACAAAGCGTCTATGTCGTGCTCGAGAGAAATGTAAACAATTACATCAGTTTTCATCTATTAGTATGTACAAACATATTACGATCCTTTTCACTCTCTTTGTGAAAATAGTGATAGAATATCACTTTGGGTTTTGATGTTTTAATGTTGATAATACTTTAGAAGAACTGTACTAGATTGCGCCAGCGACTCCGTCCGCGCGGAATTAAAAATATAACAAGTAGTGTGTGTTCCTCCAGACTATGTCCTACTTTTGTGCCTAATTTCTTCGAGATTTGTTCAGCAATTTAGACTATACACATCCATCTATCGCATTTATAATATTACTAGCTTACGCTCGCGACTCCATTCGCGTGGAAGTAGAAAAAACAAAAGTGAGTAGCCTATGTGCTCTTCCAGACTATCCTCTACGTCTTTGCCAAATTTCATCGAGATCCGTTCAGCCGTTAAGCCTACAAACTCTAACATCCATCCATCCATCCATCCATCCATCTATCTAAACTTTTACATTTATAATATTAGTAAGATTATTTACACTATAAATTAAGATTAGTATTTTTAATATTTTTTTACAAACCTATAAGAAAAAGGTGTAAAGATGCTATAGCGCCCATTTATATCCGGCGCCCTGGGCGGTCACCTTACCTCGCCCTAATGCAAATCCAGGTCAGGTTTATTGAAATTGTAGATCATAAAGTGAAGAGATCGATAGGAGGTCCGTTTACAAACAAAGACTCTAATCCACGACCGGTTACGACCCCATTACACGCCTCAGATACTTTGAATGTCGCAATATTTAGATACAAATCGTAATTTCCGTCTGGTAAACTTTAGAATATAAGGTCTTACTATTTATAAACTTACTATGTGAAATATAAACTAATCAAACTGTGAAAACTGCCTTTTTTCATTAATTAATTATTAATTTGTTCCGACTTGCACATTACAAATATCTTTGAGAGTCACCCTTTTATTTTGTTGAAATTTCATTCAACCATCATTTTGTGTTGCATTAAGTTTGTTATATATCTTTAATTGAACTCGTTTTTAACCTAATCATTTAAAAAAAAATGAAAAATATTTATTAAACCAAAAAGATTGTACAAAACAAATAACTTTGACAATACCTTAAAATTATACATGACAGGAAGTTAAAAATAGTCGTTATTTTAAGTTATTCTAGCTAAGCTTATCTGGTGATGGCCACACTAGGCAATGCCTGTATCGTGGCCACCGGAATTCACAGATACAATATAATCTGAGACCAAATTACAAAAACCCACTCTCACGGCAGTGTTTTAGTATTTAATTATAAGTTAATCAAGTTTAAACTTTACTGTTATTAAAATGTAACTGGAAAAAAAAAATCATTAATTCAATAGTATCAAACAGTTTTTTTCTTTTTTTTTTGCTGTAATAAACTGTCGAATTCAGGGTTAAAATGGTGATGTCTCCGAAATTACTTTGTATTTTTACATTTTTAATTGTAGAACGTTAGTATTATTGCATTTAAATGATGCATGCAGTGGAGGTGCGTGAACGAGATCAATATCGAGGTAAATGACCTCAGATGCTGGGGAATGAGGTCAGCCTGGAGTTCTTCCTTTTCTCATTAATATACCACTCACCTTTTATTAAACTAAAGTATATTGGCTAATTTAAATACGGTACCATTGTAATAATAATCTATACTATTATAATAAAGCGTAAACACACACTTCTTTGTTGCCTAAGATGTCATCGATTACAGCATATTTTTGAATAATTATTTTTTTAATAAAAAGCCCTATACGTCATGCTATATATGTTCACGTCATTAACCTTAGGGGGTAAATGTTTTGGATGAAAACCCTAATGTGGGAAAGAGACCATAAGTTGCTGCCAACATCAAAAAAGAAAGATTGCTAAGGTTTGTCATGTCATTTTGACATTTGCAATTGAGAATTTGACAAATGTAAACAATAAAATAAAGTTTCTATAATTTTACGCAGATGAATCCGCACGCGAACAGCTAGTAATAATAAAGAAATAAGGTGTTGTTCGAAATAGAGTTTCCTTAAAGATTATTACGACTTTTGCCTCTTTAGGTGATTTCATAAAGAGGTTATTTTCAATCTTCGATTCATAAATCTAGCATCATTCTATAAATATTATTTCTACTAGCTTTCGCCAGCGAATTGTTCCGCGTGAAATTAAAAAAAAAAACAAAAGAAGAATACAAGGCTATCTGCCTATGTGTTCTTCCAGACTATCATCTACATATATGTTTAATTCCATCGAGATCCTTACAGCAGTTTAGGCTGCAAACTCTAACAAATATCCATCCATCTAAACTTTCGCATTTATAATATTAGTAAGATAGGCTTACCAATTTAAATTTAAGATATATTGAAGACTAGCTGTTGAAATATTGTAGTAATAAAAGCCTATGTTACTCTTTGATAACGTGGCTTTCTAATGGCAATTGAAATTTAAAAAATTGTTTTCATAGTTTTTGAGTTTATTCAATTACTTCATAAAATTCCTTGAGTTTAGTAATTTAGATGGCCTTTCAAAAATTGTATAAGAAAATTATTCTTGTGACATAAAGTTTTAATAAACCCATTTCTTTTTCATCAACCCATTCCTTTACATGAACCATTACTTTCTTCGTCATTCGTATCTTGTTTTGAATTCAAAGGATCTCGCAAATTTAAATATCTACTTCGTATTTGAATAGTTTTCCGCCTCGACCGATCTCTTTGAGGAATCAAAGTTTTCCCATTTTGAATTTTATGTGTCTTACATTTTATATGTATAGAAAAACTACTTCCGTACTATGCAATTGTTTTTATTACAATAAGTATAAAATATTTATTTTATTTATTATTATTATTTTATACGGCTCGCCCGATGTAATATCACGACCACACAGAAAACAGGCGTGAAGTGGAAGCAATTCCGCGTTTCGTCTGATGAGTGTGGTGCCGGAGGCCTAATTTTAGTTCCCTTCCCTTTCCACCCTCTTCTTAAGAGGAAAGGATGGGAAGGAAAAGTGGATTTGATGGTGGAAGAGATGCATAGGAAGGGGAAATATTCTCTTTATGCGCGTCTCCTCCTCCGTCAATTAAGGGTAGGCAACGCATCTGCAATTGCGGATGTTTATGGGCAGCGGTCGCTTTCCATTTTGATGGATTCAGGTGGCCGCTTACTCGTTTGCCACCTTGTATTATAAAAAAAAGAAAAAGAAAAATCTACAATAAAATTTTTTATTGTAGATTTTCATGAGTATACTCAAAAACTAAGCTAAATTATCACTGAATGACATAGGTTAACATTGTTAACATGTTTTTTAAATTATATGCAGACAAAGTCGCGAATAAAAAGTATTCTTAAATAAGATGAATGTGAAAGTGTAAGAGATATGAGCAATTTGAAAGGTGACATGTTTAAGATAAGGGAAGATAGGTTAATTAATTTCCCGGAGAAGGAAAACCTGGTGCGCCTTACGGGAATAGAATAAGAACAGATTATGATGTGAATCATTATATAAAAAAAAATACTTATTTTTAAACTAATTGCCATATCAATGTTTACTCATTGATCCTACAAAGTCAATTATAAAATTTAATTAAAATAATTACGGACCGAATTTTCATTTATTTTCTTAAACATACAAGCAATCAATAGACAAACTCGATGTTCATTCTCAAACTTTTGGGTTAAATAAATTGATTAGTTCAATAAGTTTTGGCTAGAAGTTAAAGTGTGTGCGGTTTTTACTATTTAAATTGTTAATTCGATTTTGTTTTATATTAAGATTCTGATTAGAATGTGTAAATCACGAAAAAGAAACGCCCCCGAAATACATTATAATATTGAAGTTTGTTGTGACATGCTTGTGTTGAACCATATTTGTATAGTATTTGGCATTAAGAAAACCAAGAAAAAATTACTTAAAACCTATATTTTTATATAATATATATGCGGGGTTCTTTTTGTTTATCTTCTAATGAAAGACTGATTCTTCGTATTTATGTATTTATTTGCTTCAATACTACAATTAACACTTAAATTTCACGCGCACACATCAGTCGTCTTACTTTCCAATCTGTCATCTGTCAAAACTCCCCGCTCACTTCTTTCCCCATACATCCGTTCCGTTTCACACCATCGTCTATCGTTTTATTCCAATCCTACATATATTTCTAATTATTTAAACTTATTACTTTTGATATAACATATTTATTTAAGCAAGCGCAATCGCGGGAAACAGGTGCTTTATTAAATTACTAGCCCGCCCGAGACTTCGTCCGCGTGGAGTTAAAAAAAGAAGTAAGTAGCCTACGTGTTCTTCCAGACTAAGCTCTAGATAAATGCCAAATTTCATCGAGATCCGTTCAGCCGTTTAGGCTATAAACTCTATCAAACATTCATCTAAACTTTCGCATTTATAATATTAGTAAGATAACCTGTGTTGTTATTTTGCTTTAATAAAATCTACTGTTTTATCAACAAAGGCTTGCTTGTGTACACGAATGAATAATTAGTGTATTTGAGTTGATCCCGTTTGTATTAAAGTTTGAATACAGCGACATCTGTTTAGCGGGTGTGTACAGTGTGAGTTTGAAACCAAGTGGACGTTGACCTAATTACAAAGCAATTCATACGCTAATTGAAATGGTACTACGTTCGTGAATATTTTCGAAATGGATGCAAAGTTTGTTTAGGTATTTTCATTATTTTAATATGTTTAAACCGCGCACACCATTGACTAAAATATCGCACCACTGTTTAGTCTCGCTTTGATTCCTGTGAGCTTATATAAAGGTGCTCATATTCGTTTTTTAATTGGGAAACAAAACAGTTGAATTGGCTGCGAAACAATCGACAATCGCACAACAGTCAAAGGTGCGTCCCTCTTTTAGAATATAATCAATTTTAAAAAATGCGTTTAAATTTCAATCTTATGTCACTTAAGTTATTATTTAATTTCTATTACAGCAATTTATTTATTAAATTTGTTTTTGAATATACTTTCTTCGTTCTAGCTATGTAAAGCAAACACAACGGAGCCCCCATTGTGTTGAGAATTGATTACTCGAATCGCTTTTGTGATTATAATGACATGACGAATGGTTACTTCCTTAAACAAATTAATAATAATTTGTACATGAACGAAACGTTTGTATTCATAAATCTTTATTTAAAAGTACAAACATTATTTCGCTTGCGACTCCGTTCGCGAGGAATTAAAAAAAATGTTCCACATCTATGTCGGAATTCATTGAGACCTGTTCAGCAGTTTAGGCTACAAATGCTAACAAACATCTATCTAAGCTTTTAAATTTAAAATACTAGCTGTTGTCCGCGACTCCGTCCGCGTGGAATTAAAATAGTAAGTAGCTTATGTGTTCTTCCAGACTATCATATCTGCAAACTCTAACAAACATCCATACATCCATCCATCTAAAAATTCGCATTTATAATATTAGTAAGATTAGTACGATTTATTTATATGAAGTATGATAATTCAAATAATTTCAAATGAACGTAAATTATGTTGCAAGCCAGACTTTCGGTCGAATAATTATACAATGACTTTTCAGTACGAATGATTTTAGTTTGAAATAATCCCATTAGTTCCATGTCGACTATTATTTTATTATTCATCGGAGCTTTAACTGTATTAAAACTAAATTATAA
>NW_013524991.1:700615-719097 GCF_000836215.1 Papilio polytes | reverse complement strand
CCTTTAAGAGAAAGTAAAGCAAACGATCGTAAAGCGAAAGCATTTTGAATTCCCAGACATCGTTGCCAAATAACTAAAGGTCATGGCTGTTAGAAAGTGTGTCGTTTTATACAGTAAAAGATTTTCAAGTCCTCGTTTAAATTTAAAGCGCAGCTCGACTCTTCATTGTTTATTGAGACAAGTTTTTAAAGGATGGCTTACATGGATGTAATACTTATAAGAAAAGAAACACATAAAAAAGACAAGAAATGTTTAAGATGTTTCTTATCCAGAATAAACGTAGTGTTTAAATCGAGTAACATATCTATTCTCAAAAAATTTGGCAAGCTTTTAAATATACACTTATGATTAAAAACAAATAAGTTTGAAATATCTTCTAGATTATTAGGAGAGAGAGAGAGAGAGAGATAGAGATTAAAGGTAAAACTCAAAAACGCACCTGAAAATGTCTCTTTTCGTTATTTAGGAAATTCCGGTGGCTCGCTGATCACTTTAAAATACCGAATTTTAAAAAATATTCCATTTAAAGACACTCTTTTAGTAACTTATTTTCCAGCCAGCGACTTCATCCGCGTGGAATAAAAAAAAAACAAATGTGAGTAGCAGTTTAGCCGTTTAGGCTACAAACTCTAACAGACATCCATCTAAACTTTCGCACTTATAATATTAGTATGATTAATGTTGTGCACCATGTAAGCCAAGCTTTACAATATTGTTATGGTTATCCGACTTCCCGGGTACTATTATGTCAAGGTTAGTGTGACGATATATTTAACCGTACCTCGCTCTGACCCAGAATGGGGGCGCCAGACAGTCTCGGTAAGACGACAAATCGAGTTTTACTGCGGAAAAGTAATTTTGCAGTGAAAAATGATAATTCATTCATTCATTATAACATAGATGTACTTGATCTATCTGAACATACTAGCTTTCTCCCGCAACTACGTCCGCGTGGAGTTCATAAAACAAAAGTTAGAAGCCTATGTGTTCTTCCAGACTATCCTCCACGTCTACGTCAAATTTTATCGAGATCCGTTCAGCCGTTTAGGCTCCAAACTCTAACAAACATCCATCTAAACCTCAAAATTTTGGTGTGTCCAAGTTTTGTGTGCAATTTTGTTAAGTAGCAATTTATTTGAACAACATTGCTAATAATAGAAACATGACGATCAGCGCAAATTTTTATTTTTTATGCTTTCGGTTTTTTGAATAATGTTGTAAGGTAGATGTTAAAGTAACTATTTTTGTTCCCATCTTCTCAGCTATTCAAATATTGAAGCGTCTCTCAACTTTATTTCTTAAAGTCGCTATTTTACAAAAGTGTTCATATTTTTTTAATATGAAAGCGTTCGGAAGTAAAATAATTTTATGCAACGTTTTAAGAAACTATAAAACTTAACTTATAAGCTTTTTTAAAGTTATGTAAACATACAAGTTGCTTGCATAGAGTATTTATTAAGTATTTTTGCTAACTTATCTTTAGTATATCTGACATGACGCGTCTTTTTCGTATTATTGCATTACTTAGAAATATCTAAGTTTTTTTGTATTTAATAAAACCTTTTACTTGCATTAACATATTAAGATTGTTAGATTCATCTGGTAAATAAAACAACGGTTAAAATTGCATTTTTAATAATTTTATTTAAAGTTATATAACTTGAAATATCTTGAAAGTCCCAATTAAGTTGAAATGTAGAACGAGGAAATGTGAATTTCTTTCACAAAACTAACATTACCTTCGTATTCATCTTCCCGAGGTTTCTTTCTGTACACATTGAGTTCTTGAAATGTAAGAAAATCTTAAAGTTATAATGTATTTTATGATACTGTATTTTTATCTAAAACATAAAAAGAAAAATGGAGAAAATAAAACGAAAAACTAGAAAGGATAAGCTAGAAATCTAGTAAAGAAATTTATGTACAAATTATTAAATTAAGGAAATGTGGCAATTAATTTTAATTTATCTATACTATTATAATAAAGCGTAAACACTCACTTCTCTGTTTTTTTTTTTTTGAGCGGCTGCATGCCGCTCTCTTGTTCCCCTAACACATTTTAAGTCAGGGACCTGGGGAACGGGTGTATCTTTATTTCTTTATTTTTAACTCAAAACATAAATTTACATTAAAATCTTACTTCTATCTATCACAGTTTATATCACTTTATCTAAGCCTAATTTAAAACAATACAATATGACAATTACATTTAAAATACAACATAGACTAGAAAATTTTTGACTAGATTACAAAAATGCAATTAAAATTATTTACACTCACTTCTTTGTTGCCTAAGATGTCAGCAATTACAGTATATTTTTGAATAATACTTTTTTTAATAAAGAGCCCTACACTTACGTCACGCTTTAGGCTATATATTTTAACGCCATTAAATTTAGGGGGTAAATATTTTGGATAAAGAACCTAATGTGGGAAAGAGGCCATAAGTTGCTGCCAACATCAAGGAAGCAAGGTTGACGTCATGTCATGTCATTTTGACATTTGCAATTGATAATTTGACAAATGTAAGCAATATAATAAAATTTTCATAATTCCATGCGAATGAAGTTCGCACGGGAACAGCTAGTTAATTATAATTTAACTAATTAATTAAACGATAATTAATTGATTAATTATTAATTATCTACACTTTTATTACTTTGTTGTAAATCACAAGGCGCACAAATAAATCAATCTAGATTGAAGACATTAATGTAGCATCTAGGCACAAACCAGGTGACCTAAATATATTCAGGTTGTGCGTTGTCAGGACAATGTATAGCAGTAACGCTCTTGATTGACGTATTAACATAGATTATTAAACTTATAGACAAGACATATTAAAACGAAACTTTAGTATGAGTTTCTGAATATTAATATGAGTACTCGTAGACATTTGCCTAGTTGTTACCCGACTAACAAGAGGTTTCTTTTGGTAGAGGTACTACTCTATACCGGTAGAGGTAGACCTAAAAGACGTGATTGCGTAAAAGGTGACATGATCAAGAAGGGAGTGACTGAGATGACAGATGATAGAGATATTTGAAGGACGCAAACCCGTTGCGCTGATCCTACGGGAGTGTAAGGTAGGGGAGATGATGATGTATTTTTTTATGTGTATGTTTTTGACTGTGATTGTGGTATTTGATTAGTCATTCCATTAGCAAGAAGCGTAATTTCTTCACGAGTAATGTAACCTCCTAATGAAATTAATTACTAAAGAAATATCCTCGCTTCTTTGAAAGTCTTGCCACAAATGCCCGCAGTATTTATAAGATTTATTACGTATTAGGCACCCAAAGAAAACATTTGTTTACACCCAATTTGGGCCTCCTGCAAATTTCATTACAAGAAGATTTCTGTAGAAAAAAGTCTCAAAACAGATGTTTTTTTTGTATTTAAACTACTTTTGCAATGAAAACATTTTTTTATATCAATAACGAATCTAACTAATATTATAAATACGAAAGTTTAGATGGATGGATGTTTGTTAGAGTTCGTAGCCTAAACTGCTCAACGGATCTTGATGAAATTTGGTATAGATGTAGAGGATAGTCTAGAAGAACACATAGAAGAACACATACACACACTTTTGTTTTTTTTAATTCCACGCGGACGGTGTCGCGGGCGAAAGTTAGTTTGACATAAAAAAGTAGGAAATGTAGTACACATAAGTATATAGACATTAAACATATGTATAGAGTGGACACCACGGACTTATTATGTAACTAGTTAGACTCGCTAAAAGGTGAAGTGGAATTTAATTGGAATAAAAATATTTTATTTCTTTAAAATGTCCGCTCTGCCATTAATTTATTAGAATCTTTATAAATATGACATTGAAACTAAGTTCGTTCTTGAATATTTACTCCTTTTAATATTAAAGATGTTCTTAATGAAATAAATAACTGAAAGAAAGAGAAATCACGTAGATAGCCGTCGTCAAATAAATTACATCTATTGTTCAGTGATAAAGAAAATGGAAATGACTGCTTGGAATGTAAATGGGTACCAGTTCCGCCTTCTATAGGGGTTTTTATTGCTAACATTAAAAATACCTCCTCTCCGTTTACGAACATTTTTATATAGCTATTCCATCCTATGCATATATTTGATAAAAAAAACCCGACTATCATCTATCTATGAAATTCATCACAAACGGAATCTTCATCATCACCAGCTTATTATACGTCCCCACCGAGGGGCTCGGAGCCTACCCTAATATGGGGTGACAAGCCATAGTCAACCACGTTGGCCAAGTGCGGATTGGTTGACTTCACACATATCTTTGAATTTCTTCGCCGATATGCGCAGGTTGCATCACGATGTTTTGCTTCACCGTAAGAACGTCGGGTAAATTATGTACATATGAAAATTCGAAAAATCGAAAATCACATTGGTACACGGCGGGATTCGAACCCAAGACCTGTAGATTACAAGTCAAGTGTTCAAACCACTGAGCCACCGACGCTCTACAAACGGAATACCTCAACACAAATGTCGTGTTCGATTAAAATACTCTGAATTTCGTACATTAGTTAGCAAGCTAAGTAGTTACGTAGAATAAGCAGTGTATGTTACAGGCTGTATCAACTCAAAATTACTCACTTCTAGGTCATCTAAGAGCGCGCGCACACCTTGGACTAAACAATCGCACAACTTTTTAGTCGCGTTTTGATTCCTATATAGACGTGCGCACACCACTCGATTTTTAGTTGTGCAACTAAACAGTTGAGTTGACTGCGTAACAATCGACAATCGCACAACAGTTGTGCGATAGTTTAGTCTAAGGTGTACGTCTGCTCTAACGAATAAGCTTTGTTATTCACTTGAAATGTTTAAAGAGGTCTTACAAAATCTTACTTCTAACGAATATAAATGCAGTTTGGATGGATGGATGTTTGTTTGTTACTAAGTATATCAACGACGGCTCAACGGATCTCGCTGAAATTTGGCATAGAAATAGTATATAGTCTGGGCGAACTCATAATAACTGAGTATTTTTTTTTAATTCCGCGCAAACGGAGTCGCGGTACACAGCTAGTTATTAAATATCTTTGTTTTGGTATCGCAAGTATATGTTTTCATGAACAAAATTTAGTATATTTACGAATGCCTACGTTATGGAATATATCAAGAGTTTCCTTTGACAACTAAGTCACGTTCTACGCAATATATTGTGGATTTTTTGGAGTGTGCACAACGTGAGGGACATAATAAGCGACCTTGCTACGAGCACGTTTATTTAATTTATCCTATAACAGTGGGTTTCCACAGTACATATACGTTGTCATAGCAACACAGGTTGGCAACACAGACTACCGTTTTAACGGCCAAGGGTTTGAATCCTAAAATTTGTCTGTCCTTGACTGTTGTCGTCAACCATATCCTAAGATAAACTCTTACTTTCCTATATCTCTGTATCTCTTATGGTGACAGTTTGTTCGATGTTGCTTCCTAAATGGGTAGGTAATTTTGACCATACCTTGACTATATCTTGCAGTTAAAATGTTAACATTGTATTTCAACTTTGATTGGACTGTCAAAATCCGTATATAAATTACTTTTTAATATTTCCCAGCCGCGAACGCAAATCGAGTGACGAATCGAAAGCGGGAAATGTCAAAACAAATGAAGCCAAGTTTGATTGAAGTAACAAGGAAGTGACGTCACATCAAAGTTTGAATATTGTATTCCAATAAGAGTACTTTGCAGATGCGTTGCCTACCCTTATCCGACATTGGGGGAGACGCACATAAAGATGATATTTTCCCTTCCTATGAATCTCCGCCACCGTCTAATCCACTTCCCCTTCCAATCCTCTCCTTATAAGAAAAGGGTTATAAGAGAAAGGGATTACTCATAAACGAGGTTTAGGCTAAGCGCCATCTGCGCTCGGCCACCTCAAGCCCGGTGAATCTGTAAATGCCTCTTTAGAGGAAACAGTGACTATTCAGTCACAAAAAAAAAGAGAAAAGGACTTAAGTTAGGACTCCGGCACCGAACTCATCAGACGAAACACGGAATTGTTTCCATTTCACGCCTGTCTTCTGTGTGGTCGTGAATACACCGGGCGTGCCGGCCCATTTTTGCTAAGATATCAAAGCGGGCACTACCACTGTCAAAAGAACTGACTCAACAGTTGTGCGATAGTTTAGGGGCACACTAAAGTACGCTAAAGTAACTGGCAAACGATATTAAGTACCTTTTGTGTAGCAGGATATTACGCCATCTAGTGGTTAAATTTCTAAACGCAGCGATTGATCATTGACCCATTGATTTCAATGCCTTATAATTTTTAATCAAGAAATTAAAGCCTTTGATTATGAACGGATTGCTTTGTGATTGTTCATTGAAGTGAATTAGTTAGTTGAATAATCAAGCTGTTAATTGTTTTGAACTATAGTTTTAGTTTATAAAAATTATAAAACAATTAAATAGTAGTTAGGAGGCCTAATTTAAGTTCCTTTCTCTTTATCACCCTTTTCTCATAAGGAGAGGATGGGACGGGGAAGTGGATTTGACGGTGGAGGAGATGCATAGGAAGGGGAAATATCCTCTTTATGTGCGTCTCCTCCTCCGTCGTATAAGGGTAGGCAACGTATCTGCAATTGCGGATGTCTATAGGCAGCGGTCGCTTCGCCATTTTGACGGATTCAGGTGGCCGCTTGGTCGTTTGCCACCTAATGATATATAAAAAAGTAGTAATTTTCTAAAGAAAAAATCCTGATATTTACTCTAGAAGATTTCACTTATCTAGGTACGGGAATATTAGCTTAACTGACGGAAAAGGTATTTCTTAGTATTGATGGATGAATTTTTATAGTACGGAAGAACGGATAACAAACTTGATCCTGGCCCAATCCGCTGTGGGAGAGCCATAAACAAGAAATAGAATAGAACTGATAACAATGAAATTTAGGTCAGAGAGGCAGAAAAAAATTTTGTTTTTAGAAACGAGCAATCACAGAGTTAAGAAAATATAAGAATTCCGCCATCATTTATTTCGCAACCAAATATGTTTTTATGATTGTACTTAACGCGTAGATAGAGCTTAAGTGGCGCATTAATACATATTCTGTAAATTGAATAGCAAATTAGCTTGCGTCATCAATTAAAGCCTATTTCGACTTAAGCTTAGGGCTTTGAGTTGATTGCATCTAGCAACTAGTGTAAGATGAACCTCGTTTATAAGATAATAGTTTCACGACTAAGTACTACTGTTAGATGGTCGCGTTAAAGTCTAGTATAAGTAGAATTGCTTAAGATTGAACAGTATGCTTTAAGCAGACGTGCTTACATATTATGTGATAATTACCAGTGATATAGAAACAGATTTCTTGAAGTTACTAAGATACATTAAGTACTATCTGTTGCCCGCGACTCCGTCCGAGTAGAATTAATAAAAAAACAAAAGTGAATAGCATATGTGTTCTTCCAGACTATCCTCTACGTCTATACCAAATTTCATCGAGATCTGTTCAGCCGTTTAGGCTACAAACTCTAACAATCATCCATCCATCTAAACTATCGCATTTTTAACATTAGTAAGATTAAATTTTCTATTCAAATATTTTTTTGTGTACAGTCAAGGACATTATTTTCCTACCCAATTAGATTAAATGTCACACGCTCATAATAGAAACGTCGAAAGCTTGTCATTGTATACTCTATATTTCATGCCAAGGAGGAAGCAGTTTTAATTCTTTGATTAAACAAACTGCATTTCGTCTATAAATATAAGCAAATATCTATCAACTATCATATCGGTATTCACCCCCTTCTTAAACATAACCTATGTCAAACAATCCATCCATACTTTCATCGGTCTTCCTCTACTTTTGAGGTTAATATTCATTCAATCTTAATACTTTTGTTACCATCTCATTTAATAAATAATGCGTACTATACGGTGACCATTTCCATCACATTTCTTCTACGTCATTAAATTATTCGTTTACCAAAGTAATTTCCTTTCTCACTAAAAGGGCCGACCGCTTTCAATACGCTGTATAAATAAATACAAAAATCGTGACGCGAAGAACAAACGAACGTTGAATATTTGAGTCACGTTTTCAATTACCTTCATCTCGTATCTAATCCTATTAAATCTAAACCTCAATGGAAACAGACAATTTAAACTATAATGACCCAACTAAATATTTGTAGTATAAGTACAATCGGGGAATTTGGCGGTTTAAAAGTTACGTTTTGTATGAGGCGGAATAATAACCAAAATAAAGCAGCTTTTTATTGCCTCTGTATTAAAAAAATGGTCAGTACGTGGCTTTCTTTTTATTATTATCCTGTTTTGCAAGATACAATGGTATTGTATATGGTTCTGTATTTCAAACACCGCGGATTGTCTTGATTGTACCGCGGTTTAGTGCTTGACCGGGCCAACCATAATCTATATGCCAAGTTACTATTGTGGTTTTCGATTAAAATAAATAAAGTATACGTTAGAAGATTATATAATTTAATTCATGTATACTCTCTGTGTTTGTAGAAATATGAAATTTCCCTGTAAAGTTAATTCAATTCCGCACACTTGCGTGGAATTTGTTTTTAACTTTGGCCGTTATCTTTTATGGGATCTCTTCTATTTGAAATACTTTTTGATATTAATTAAATCATGTACGTATTACTTCTTTTATGTTAGACTAGCTGTCGCCCGTGACTTCGTCTGAGTGGTATTCAAAAATAATAAAAATGTAGCCTATGTTACATACTTATAATGTAGATT
The DNA here is from genome assembly GCF_000836215.1 of Papilio polytes. Taxonomy (NCBI): domain Eukaryota; kingdom Metazoa; phylum Arthropoda; class Insecta; order Lepidoptera; family Papilionidae; genus Papilio; species Papilio polytes. The sequence goes on along the minus strand of NW_013524991.1, from coordinate 710,351 downwards.
TTTAGTAGTGTATTTTTTTAATCAGCCTAGTAGTTTTTGAGCCTTATTATTACAATGAAATAAACAAATTTTTCTTTATGATATATATAAGTATAGATGGACCGGGATTTTTATTGATAATACTTTTACGTCCGACCTCGTCTGCGGTGAATTAAACACTTGTTAGCCTATGTTTTCCTTTGGACTATGTTTAACATTTGTGTTAAATTCGGGCTAGATTTTTTAATTTGTTTTAGTGGTTTGAGGTAAGAGGGTTTTTTTATTTCACTATTGATGTATCATTAATTTGTACTTAAATTACAAAATGCTATAAAATGACTTACTTTTTTTAAGAATGGATAAAGTTAAGAATGTGTACATTAGAGGAAGTTTGAAAGTAGCGCCAGTGGTGCAGAAATTGAGAAGCAAATGGTTAGCGTGGTATGAATTATGCGACGAGACGATGGGGACATAAACCAGAAAGTGTTAAAATGAATGTGGATGGCTACAAAGGAAGAAGAAGACCAAAGAAGTTATGGATGAATTGTGTGAAAGATATGTTTAAGAAAGAAGTGGATTCAGATATGACGGCTGATAGAGATGTATGGAGCAGCACATACTATGCCGACCCTCCGTAAGGGATAATGGCAAGTGGATGATGATGATAAAAAGATTTATTACATACAAATGGAAAAGGTTATTAACCTATCAATGAATTATAAAAGTTGTTGAAATAAATTTTTCTATATATTATTTCAAAATAAATATAAAGAAAACGTTCTTCATTCCAACCACAGACTTTATTGACACGTCAGCTGTTCACGATATGCAATTTATTGCTAAAAGCTGTCTAGGAATATAAAATGTTTGATGTGAAACTCTTTACTATTTCTGTTAGATATATTTGAGAGTTTTCACTATAGAAACAGATGGGATAATACATATTATCGTATTTATTTAAAACTAACTGTTTTCGTGCGACTTCATCCGCGTTAAATTATAAAAAAACTTTATTTACTTTACATTTGTCAAATTCTCATTTGCAAATGTCTAAATTCAAACGCACATGTGTAATGGCAACCTTAAATTTTTAAATGTTGACATCTTCTAGTTTATGGTTCCTTTCCCTCATGAATGTTTTTTCCAATGATTTACCCCCTAAGTTTAATAGCGTGAAAATATATAGGCTAAAGCGTGTTGTATATGTAGGGGCTTTTTATTAAAGAAAGGATTATTTAAAAATGTGACGTGATTGTTTACAGCCTACGCCGTGGCGTAGGCGTAAAGCGTAAACACACACTTCTTCACGAAGAAGTGTGTGTTTACGCTTTATTATATTAGTATAGAAAAAGAAAATTCACGCATAAAGGATATGCTTAAGAGAGTGGATTCAGATATGACGGCTGATAGAGATGTATGGAAGAGCAGCACATACTGTGCTGACCCTCCATAAGGGATAAGGACAAGTAGATGATGGTTTCCTTGAGTATGTTTTCCTCTAAATATGTTCCAATTTCAATAATAATAAATCCTTAAAATGTTGAAAATATCTGAAGTAAATAAAAGTCGTTCGAATTGGCTTTGCGCTCTCCTCTAAAGAGGTTTTTAAAATTGTTTCGACCTCTTACCTACAGCTCTTTTCATTTTCTTCAAATCTTTATTGGTTTTTTAAAATCCACAGCAACTATAACTTGAAAGCACTTTACTTGAAAGCATTAAGACGGTACTTTTTGTTGATCATTAAAAGCGCATTTCTGTAGAGCCGAAAATTAAAAGCAAAGGGCTTGCGCACACCTTTGACAAAACTATTGTACAACTGTTTAGTTTCACTGATTACTATGAGTTTTTATGGAGGTGCTTACACTACTCGTTTTTAGTTGTGCAACTAAACAGTTAAAATGGCTGCGAAACAATTGACAATAGCACAACGGTTGTGCGATAGTTTAGTCAAAGGTGTGCGCCCGCTCTTAGAGCGCATTTCTGTAGAACCGAAAATTAAAAGCTAAAAATACCTTAAAGCTGTTGAATTTATAAAACAAAGAAAAAATTTTTTGACTTCAATTAGTTGACAGTTAACAGTTTTCTTTAGTATAGTTCGTTTTATTATTTACTCCGCGTGGAATTGAAAATTAGTTTTCCTTGCTATTTACACCCAAAACTGGTGTGCATGTAATGTAGATGTATAAAAGTGGTAGCGAGAAATGACAGAACCAGCGAAATAGAATTCCGTGGTCTCTATCTACCCCTTTGGGTTACAGGTGTGAGTCATGCTGTTTTATTTTTTACTTACATAACTAGTAGCATCCCGTAATCTCTATCTACACCCCTGGGTTACATGTGTGCGTTATGGTGTGGTATTTTTTTTATTTACATAACTAGTAACATCCCGTAGTCTCTATCTACCCCCCTGGGCTACAGGTGTGCGTTATGGTGTGGTATTTTTTTTACTTACATAACTAGTAACATTCCGTATTCTCTATCTACCCTTCTGGGCTACAGGTGTGCGTTATGGTGTGGTATTTTTTTTACTTACATAACTAGTAACATTCCGTATTCTCTATCTACCCCTCTGGGCTACAGGTGTGCGTCATGCTGTGGTATTTTTTACTTACATAACTAGTAACATCCCGTAATCTCTGTCTACCCCTCTGGGTGACGGGCGAGAGTTATGCTGTGGTATTTTATTTTTTACATACATAACTAGTAAAAAAACTACTAATGAGTAAAATTTAGGTTCATAGAAAGCAACAAAAATGTAAATACTTCGTCTAAGTAAGTCTTACAGAAAGTTCCTTAAGTAGCCACCAGGGGGCTAGCTAGTTCTCAGGAAAAACTTTCAAGCTTTGAGAATTATTAATGAGACTGAGTTAAAGTTTATAAAAGTATTGGACTAATAAAGAATTAAAAGTGGTTGATTATGTGCAGATGAAATGAGTACATTCTCTGGTAACTTTGTTTAACTTATGCCCTTTTATCCTCTTTTAGGGTTGATTTTACAAACTTTACTTAACGTGTAACACTACAAGTGAAATTTCTAAAACTTCAAGCTCTTAGCTGTTAGCTATGTATTCGTAGACAAATAATTTTTTTTATGCTTAAGTACATATTCCTCTTTTAATAGAAAATATAAATAAAATATTCTTGAAGCGAATTTACTTTGATGTTCGAAATAATTGATTCTTAACTCCTTTTAAGTTACTTGAAAATCTTTTACCTTTGTATTAAGTTGATCTTAAGCTCGTATCATATAAGTCATAAATAACTTGAAGTTACAAAGAGCTTTGGTAAGATAATTCTCCGCGCCGGAAATTCCTGCGCGACCAACTTCCGGCGACCTCTCTAGAAGTCTTTGGTAGAATAACTATGAAGAATTTTTATCGTGTAAAATAAAATGAAAAATGTTACCGTTAGTATTAAAGCGAGTCAAAGGATGGAAATAAGATCTTTACCTATTGTTTCTGATAAATAATAATATTAAAATATAAAATTTCTAAATCACCATGAGTTTATTCAAGTACAGTCGTGGCAATGCGCGATGTTCCACTTTTAGAAAAATATGCCTTGTTCCATGCTATTAGATAAACCGAATTCTTACAAATAACAAAAGCCAGCAAACTATTGGTTATTGTTTCGCGTTATCTAAATATTCACAAAACGTTCAAATAACTTTATCTTATGACATGGATCACCGACAGATACCCCGATTGTACATAATATCAAAATTAAGGAAAATTAAATATTGAAAATACAAACATACACAGTAAATGCGTTTCCATTGTCGGAACAATCGTATAAAACATATCTCATTATCTGAGAACAGAGACAAACATTACGTCAGTATGACGAGTATATTCAACTACACAAGTGTATAACAGTTGACAAATTAAGTCTCAGAATATACAGGCAGAGGAAATCATTGCACGACTTCGCCTCATGTTTCTGTCAGAGCATGCAGTACAATCACGTAGAAAATGGAATACATGAATATATTTTAAACGATCTTTATGCAACACTGTACAGCATTATCAGAATTGTTACTCAGTTAACTGCTTACGGAACACTTAATCTTACCGTGTTAATATTATAAATGCGAAAGTTTTGATGGATGGATGGATGTTTGTTAGAGTTTGTAGCCTAAACGGCTGAACGGATCTCGTCGAAATTTGGCATAAATGAAGAGTATGGTCTGGAAGAACACATAGGCTACTTAGGTTTCTTTTAATCTACGCGGACGGAGTCGCGGCAAAAGCTAGTTATAAATAAAAATGAGATTCACATTTTTATTTGACTTACGTTTTTAATTAATTTTATTATATGTATAGATTTATCATTTAAATTTTCAAAATATAAGCAAGAAACATTTTCATAAACAATTTGGTACTGTCAACTTTTTATTAAAAAAAAGTAATTCATTCTAGTGATTAAAATATTGCGTCTCAAGTTGAATACAGAACATCGGTCTACTTTGGTATTGTAAAACACGTTTTTGCTTTTGTGTGGACGCTCGTAGCATTCGGGCCAACGGATTTGGTCCGAGATTTACATTAGAAGTTTCTTTATTCCAGTACATAGTATTATTACATAATGTAAAAGATTACTGTTAAACATTTGATTAAACTATCGCACAACTGTTTAGTCGCGCTTTGATTACCATTTTTAGTTGTGCAACTAAACAGTTGAATTGGCTGCGAAACAATCGACAATCGCAACAGTTTTGATATCATTTAGTGAAAGGTGTGCGCTCGTTCTTAAGGTATACAATAAAAAAATCAATGTTTATAGATGGCAGATAACGCAACGACTCTAATAACACGACATTTTCTATCCTAATATCTTTTTACTGAAGGTCAAAGGTCAAAGTTACCATTCATAAGCACAACAATAAAAATGATAATGACTCGATCGATAACGAAAGTGATACCTATCTTGTTAAATGATTAAGCCACACTCAGAGACGTTAAATGGACACTAAAATCTTAGTGTAGATTTATAATGATAAATCTATTTAAGCGACTCAAATAAGCATGACCCAGATGGTAACAATTTAGATTTTCATTTTATTTATGTTATAAACATTTATTAGATTACCTTAAAAAAAATCACCAGATTGTTTTTTTATTTCCATTCTTGATATTATAAAGAGGAAAGATTTGTATTTTTGTATGTATTCGATTCACGTAAAAACTACTGGACCGATTTCAAAAACTCTTTCACCATTAGAAAAGTGATTTATCTGTGAATAACAAGGGCTATATTTTCTATATTTTTTTTTAATTACACGCAGGTGAAGTTACAAGCAACAGCTAGTCCTTAATACACGTTACATTTCCGTCTGCTCTGTTTTTAGAATTCATAAAACTTTAGTGTTTTATTCGCTTTATAAAAGAGTTTGGAAATCGCAATTCATGTGTTTCTGCATAACCTTTGAGGATTTGCCAAAATTGTAGCGTTTTTATTGATTTTTGCTAGCCAACTGTGAAAGTGTAGGTTGAAAAATACCGCTGTACTTTCTTCTCTTATTTAACAAAGCACTAAGTACTTTAATGAATAAGTGTGTTCTACTAAAAATATATGTAATAACTAACTGTTCCCGTGCGGCTTCATCCGCATATTATAAAAACTAGTCATTTTATTGTTTACATTTGTCAAATTTTCAATTGCAAATGTCAAAATTACCATTACCATGATAACCTTGCTATCTTAATGTTGGCAACTTGTAGTTTATGGTTACTTTCATACATGAAGGTTTTTTCAATTTATTTACCCCCTAAGTTAAATAGCGTAAAAATATATAGCTTAATGCGTGACGTAAGTGTAGGTCTTTTTGTAACAAAAATAATTATTGAAAAATATGCTGTAATTGCTGACATCTTAGGCAACAAAGAAGGGTGTGTTTACGCTTTATTATAATAGTATAAATTTATCTATAAGAATAAGAATATTCTGAATTGATTATAAAATTGTACAATCTACATATGTACATTATTATTTAGTAACTTAGGCTATAGCCTAAATATTTACTATATATACTTATTCCTCGAGGTTTAAGTCGCGGGCAAAAGTTAACCTACAAAAAAGTAGATTTAAGTTATCTTAAGAGCGGCACACCTTTGACTAAACTATCGCTCAATTGTTGTGCGATTGTCGATTGTTTTACAGCAAATTCAACTGTTTAGTTGCACAACTAAAAATCGAGTAGTGTGCGCACCTCATAGCAATCAAAGCGAGACTAAACAGTTGTGCGATAGTTTATTCAAAGGTCCACCTTAGATTATTTTTATTTTGAAGTTATGTTTTTAATATTCAAGTTAACGTCTGCTAGTAATTTCTGTAGTCCTTCATACTATATTATGAACACAAACCAAGCTAAGATCCATTGTCTTGGCTCAGCTTGTCATATTTCATTTGTTTCATTTCCGAGTACGACCATTTTCTTGCTAAGTGTTTCGCATTTTGTGACGAAATTATCTCAGTCAAGCTTAAAAGCTTTATATTTGACTGATTGAAAAAAAGTCCCGCGTGTCGTTGTTTCTCACTTAAATTCTGAATTCCCGTTCCTTAACCCTTAGTGTAGTATCTATAGTGTCCAGTATGACGAAAAACTAATTAAAAAAAACCTACTGAATTAGTTTTAATATCCAAAAATATGACTTTAGTAAAAAATAAGCTGTTTGTACAACAAAAAAACTCCGTCGAATTAAGAGTCAAGGGACTGAATCGATTTTAGATAATGATTCGTATTTTTTCTTTGAGTGTCACAGTTAGATTTTTTAATAAACAAATAGGGTTTTTTTCATATAAGTTTTTACGATATAAAACAGTCTATATTGTTCTATGTCACGGCCAAGTTGACGATGATTTCTTTATGAAAGGCTGACCTTTTCTCGAATGTCCAACCGTTGAGACACATGCGTTTTATTTTACTAAAGCATACAGACTTTATGAGATAGCTTAAAGCTTTAATTTGTTCACGTATTGTCATAGACAATCTTGGTATTTCAGAGTTTTTTTAAATTAAAATAATAAAGGATTTTGAATTTTATTTAATGCATTTACATCAAGACAACATTATTTTATACATATTTTCTATTTGTCTGATTTTAAAAGGTTTTGTGAGCTATTTTTGTGTTTGAATTTTCTTCAATTATTTATTTTTGTTGAATTAAATTTTCAGACACTATTTACGAACAAATGAAATGAATATTTTAAATTTTGTATATTATAAAACAGCTTTTTAAATAGTTTCTTTTAACTTCGTAAACTTTAAACATCTAAATACTCGTATAACATGATGTTAGAAGTCAGCCTCTTAGTAAATTTGCTCGGTCAAACAAAAGAAAAATCTTAACGCCGAAACGGCAACTATGAATCCAGTGGAAGGCTTCAGCAAATACAGTTGGCGTCTAATGAGAGACGTATTTACTGAAAGAGATGCAAATATTAAAACACGCAACACACAACAAGGACGGAACGATTCAATGTAGATGTAGCTTCGTAGCACTTTGCTACGGCAGTTCGCTCTCGTAGACCGCGTTCGTAGGACGTCTACGTTACTACGAGTTATAATTTTCGTAAACATAATGGCTACGAGTAATTGGGAGGGAATAGTTTAAAAACCGCAGAAAAATTGTTATGTAAAAAGTGGATAATTTCTTATCTGAATACCCCACGTACAATATCATTGTGAAAGGAAATGTTAGCAGTATCTATGGATTGGATGAAGGTAGATATATATTTTTTGTAATTTTAACTACCTACTACGTTGTTTTCACAAAGTTTTTAACTGATCAGTTTTTTTATCAGGAATGCGAGATTAACGTTACGAGTTTATAGAACAAAGATTATTTTTATTGACTAGCGGTTGTTCCCGACTTCGCCCGCGTTATTTAAAGAAATAATAAAAATTAGCCTATGTTACTCAATGATAACGTAGCTTTTTAATGATGTAAGTATTTTTTAAATCGGTCCAGTAATTTTTGAGTTATTTTAATACATAAAAAATAAAAAATCTTTCCTCTTTATAACATTAGTATTTATATGTATGTAAACCTAATTTTAACATAATTTTTTTATAGCCAACCACTTAAAATACAATTTGTATGATGAATCTCACATATTTTCAAATTAAATACGCTACCAAGTTTTACCTACTCGTAATTGAATAAGTTTTAATGACTTACCTTGAACTAATTAAAATTATATTATGACAAACATATTAAAAAAAGTATTCAAAAATCTACAAATTATTACAAATGTTTATTAATTATTAACTATATAAAAACCATCTTACCATCAGTAGGTTCATAAAAGGATCGGTTCCAATTCCCTTTGTCACTGGAATCGTCTGTGGACGTGACACGACTTACAACAGCATCATTATTTGAATGCAAAGCTGGTTAGAACATCGTCTGAATTCTGTAAGAGGATTGCTGTTCTCACCTTTGTAATAATGGAAATATGTAATTTACTAGTCAAGATTAATGGAAGAACTTGTATGTCATCTCTGAGATGTTTAAAGTTTGAAAGTACAGATTTACAAGACAAGAAGTACAGATGTACAGTACAGTACACATATGGATATCTCTATAACGTAAACGCTTATAGAGAGATTTATGTGTATCTGTACTTCTTGTACTACTAGACAGTTTTATGATTTTACAGTAACACACATTTTCTTTTCAATAGGAATTACATATAAAAACATAAAGGGATAGAGACATATGCACTCTTAAATTAAAATATTATTGATTTTAAGAAGATAAATAAAAAAAACTTTAGACTGCATTTAGTTTATATTTAACTTACCAAGTACAAAATTTTAATTTTATTTATGTTTGCTTAAATCTTATTTCTTAATAATACTATAAATGCGAAAGTTTAGATAGATCTTTGTTGGAGTTTGTAGACTAAACGGCTGAACGAATCTCTATGAAATTTGGCACAGATGTAGAGGATAGTCTGGAGTAGATAGTCATTAGAACACATAGGCTACTTATTTTTTTTTAATTTCACGCGCTCAGAGTCGCGGGTAAAATCTAGTAATTCATACATCTTGGTTAGTAGGGCAGTAGCAAAAAAGAGGTTATTATAAAAATACATCTCAATATAGAGTAAGCCATTAAAAGTTTGCAGTAGAATAAACTGAGGTAAAAAAGTTTTTGCAGTACCGTGAAAAGAGGTTCGATAGTTTCACCATCTGTAGAGTTTGCTTTTGTGCTCGGAGTAAACATTTTTTCTTAATAATAAAAAAGAAGTTTTCACACCCGAGGGTAAAATAAACAAGACAAGTTATTTATTGAAATACATGTTATAAGGAAAAACTGGTATAATAACTGTCTCTTTTTTTATGTAAAAATACTAACGGAAAAGGAAGTGTAAGAATATGCCTGAAATTGAACTATCGCACAACTGTTTAGTCACGCTTTGATTCCTATGAGCTTATATGGAGGTGCGGACACTACTCGATTTTTAGTTGTGCAACTAAACAGTTGAATTGGCTGCGAAACAATCGACAATCGCACAACAGTTGTGCGATTGTCGATTGTTTCGGTTGTGGAAACGTGTGTGCCAATTCTGAGAATTCTATTTTTAACAATGCTTTGTTAAGCTAAGATTTTTTGGTAATACCCACATTTGAAAATTAAAAATTTAAGTATTGAAGATTAGCCCCTTCTTTCCAGGCCATAACTGAACTAATTACTCTTCTTCTTCTTCTATCGCCTTTTCCCAGTTATTTGGGGTCGGCCTTCCTTGTCCT